>NC_091319.1:4443783-4468783 GCF_038502225.1 Cherax quadricarinatus
GACCAGAATCAGTGGTGACCAGCTCCCTGGTGAATACATTACTGATGCTAAAGACTTCCATTCCGCGGATACTTCCAGCATCCTCACTTCCTAGCAGACTTAAAGGGAAACTCCGACAAGTTTCTTATGATTGTCACCCAGTGAAGGATGGCTGAGAAGGGAAAGATCTTACGATTTCTTTGTCTCTACCAAGATCTGAATTAATGTCACGTGTGTGTATTAAAAACACTTTGCTCTGTTATAGTGAAGTATATTATGAATAATTCTCGGGCATATAACTATATATAATAAAATAAACAAACACACACACACACACACACACACACACACACACACACACACACACACACACACGTGTGTGTACCCCTAACAACAATATTCAATACATCTATCGAAACAGGGAGATTGCCTGAGGCATGGAAGACAGCAAATGTGGTCCCAATCTTTAAAAAAGGAGACAGACATGAAGCATTAAACTACAGACCAGTGTCACTGACATGTATAGTATGCAAAATCATCGAGAAGATTGTCAGGAGAAGAGTGGTGGAACACCTAGAAAGGAATGATCTCATCAACAGCAGCCAACATGGTTTCAGGGACGGGAAATCCTGTGTCACAAACCTACTGGAGTTCTATGATAAGGTGACAGCAGTAAGATAAAAGAGAGAGGGGTGGGTGGATTGCATCTTCTTGGACTGCAAGAAGGCGTTTGACACAGTACCACACAAGAGATTAGTGCAAAAACTGGAGGACCAAGCAGGGATAACAGGGAAGGCACTACAATGGATCAAGGAATACTTGTCAGGAAGACAGCAGCGAGTATTGGTACGTGGCGAGGTGTCACAGTGGGCACCTGTGACCAGTGGGGTCACACAGGGGTCAGTCCTAGGACCAGTGCTGTTTCTGGTATTTGTGAACGACATGACGGAAGGAATAAACTCCGAGGTGTCCCTGTTTGCAGATGACGTGAAGTTGATGAGAAGAATTCATTCGATCGAAGACCAGGCAGAACTACAAAGGGATCTGGACAGGCTGCAGACCTGGTCCAGCAATTGGCTCCTGGAGTTCAATCCCACCAAGTGCAAAGTAATGAGGATTGGGGAAGGGCAAAGAAGACCGCAGACGGAGTACAGTCTAGGGGGCCAGAAACTACAAACCTCACTCAAGGAAAAAGATCTTGGGGTGAGTATAACACCAGGTACATCTCCTGAAGCGCACATCAACCTCAGAACAGCATTCCGACATCTTAATAAGGAATCATTCAGGACCCTGTACACCGTGTATGTTAGGCCCATATTGGAGTATGCGGCACCAGTTTGGAACCCACGCCTAGCCAAGCATGTAAAGAAACTAGAGAAAGTGCAAAGGTTTGCAACAAGACTAGTCCCAGAGTTATGAGGTATGTCCTACGAGGAGAGGTTAAGGGAAATCAACCTGACGACACTGGAGGACAGGAGAGATAGGGGGGACATGATAACGACTTACAAAATACTGAGAGGAATTGACAAGGTGGACAAAGACAGGATGTTCCAGAGACTGGACACAGTAACAAGGGGACACAGTTGGAAGCTGAAGACACAGATAAATCAAAGGGATGTTAGGAAGTATTTCTTCAGCCACAGAGTAGTCAGGAAGTGGAATAGTTTGGGAAGCGATGTAGTGGAGGCAGGATCCATACATAGCTTTAAGCAGAGGTACGATAAAGCTCACGGTTCAGGGAGAGTGACCTAGTAGCGACCAGTGAAGAGGCGGGGCCAGGAGCTTGGACTCGACCCCTGCAACCTCAACTAACTGAGTACAACTAGGTGAGTACACACACACACACACGCATATACATATATATATATATATATATATATATATATATATATATATATATATATATATATATATATATATATATATATATATATATATATATATATATATATATATATATATATATATATGTATGTATATATATATATATATATACATATATATATATATACATATATATATATATATGTATATATATATACATATATATATATATATATGAATATATATATACATATATATATATATACACATATATATATATATATACATATTTATATATATATATATATATATATATATATATATATATATATATATATATATATATATATATATATATATATATATGTACCAGAACATAAAAATGGTTATAGCTATGACTATAATTTTTAAAGGGATGGACTGGTAAGCCAGCGGAAGGCCTCGGTCAGATGACCAAAAGTTCCATCTGTGGGTCATCATGTGACTAAGACCCGCGTCAGGATGTCCTGTTTCCTGACGAACCTTACCTAACCTAACTTATATATGTGTGTACTCACCTAGTTGACTCACCTAGTTGAGGTTGCGGGGGTCGAGTCCGAGCTCCTGGCCCCGCCTCTTCACTGATCGCTACTAGGTCACTCTCCCTGAGCCGTGAGCTTTATCGTACCTCTGCTTAAAGCTATGTATGGATCCTGCCTCCACTACATCGCTTCCCAAACTATTCCACTTACTGACTACTCTGTGGCTGAAGAAATACTTCCTAACATCCCTGTGATTCATCTGTGTCTTTAGCTTCCAACTGTGTCCCCTTGTTACTGTGTCCAATCTCTGGAACATCCTGTTTTTGTCCACCTTGTCAATTCCTCTCAGTATTTTGTATGTCGTTATCATGTCCCCCCTATCTCTCCTGTCCTCCAGTGTCGTCAGGTTGATTTCCCTTAACCTCTCCTCGTAGGACATACCTCTTAGCTCTGGGACTAGTCTTGTTGCAAACCTTTGCACTTTCTCTAGTTTCTTTACGTGCTTGGCTAGGTGTGGGTTCCAAACTGGTGCCGCATACTCCAATATGGGCCTAACGTATACGGTGTACAGGGTCCTGAACGATTCCTTATTAAGATGTCGGAATGCTGTTCTGAGGTTTGCTAGGCGCCCATATGCTGCAGCAGTTATTTGGTTGATGTGCGCTTCAGGAGATGTGCCTGGTGTTATACTCACCCCAAGATCTTTTTCCTTGAGTGAGGTTTGTAGTCTCTGACCCCCTAGACTGTACTCCGTCTGCGGCCTTCTTTGCCCTTCCCCAATCTTCATGACTTTGCACTTGGTGGGATTGAACTCCAGGAGCCAATTGCTGGACCAGTTCTGCAGCCTGTCCAGATCCCTTTGTAGTTCTGCCTGGTCTTCGATCGAGTGTATTCTTCTCATCAACTTCACGTCATCTGCAAACAGGGACACCTCAGAGTCTATTCCTTCCGTCATGTCGTTCACAAATACCAGAAACAGCACTGGTCCTAGGACTGACCCCTGCGGGACCCCGCTGGTCACAGGTGCCCACTCTGACACCTCGCCACGTACCATGACTCGCTGCTGTCTTCCTGACAAGTATTCCCTGATCCATTGTAGTGCCTTCCCTGTTATCCCTGCTTGGTCCTCCAGTTTTTGCACCAATCTCTTGTGTGGAACTGTGTCAAACGCCTTCTTGCAGTCCAAGAAAATGCAATCCACCCACCCCTCTCTCTCTTGTCTTACTGCTGTCACCATGTCATAGAACTCCAGTAGGTTTGTGACACAGGATTTCCCGTCCCTGAAACCATGCTGGCTGCTGTTGATGAGATCATTCCTTTCTAGGTGTTCCACCACTCTTCTCCTGATAATCTTCTCCATGATTTTGCATACTATACATGTCAGTGACACTGGTCTGTAGTTTAATGCTTCATGTCTGTCTCCTTTTTTAAAGATTGGGACTACATTTGCTGTCTTCCATGCCTCAGGCAATCTCCCTGTTTCGATAGATGTATTGAATATTGTTGTTAGGGGTACACATAGCGCCTCTGCTCCCTCTCTCAATACCCATGGGGAGATGTTATCTGGCCCCATTGCCTTTGAGGTATCTAGCTCACTCAGAAGCCTCTTCACTTCTTCCTCGGTTGTGTGCACTGTGTCCAGCACTTGGTGGTGTGCCCCACCTCTCCGTCTTTCTGGAGTCCCTTCTGTCTCCTCTGTGAACACTTCTTTGAATCTCTTGTTGAGTTCTTCACATACTTCCCGGTCATTTCCTGTTGTCTCTCCTCCTTCCTTCCTTAGCCTGATTACCTGGTCCTTGACTGTTGTTTTCCTCCTGATGTGGCTGTACAACAGTTTCGGGTCAGATTTGGCTTTCGCTGCTATGTCATTTTCATATTGTCTTTGGGCCTCCCTTCTTATCTGTGCATATTCATTTCTGGCTCTACGACTGTTCTCCTTATTCTCCTGGGTCCTTTGCCTTCTATATTTCTTCCATTCCCTAGCACACTTGGTTTTTGCCTCCCTGCACCTTTGGGTAAACCATGGGCTCATCCTGGCTTTTTCATTACTCCTGTTACCCTTGGGTACAAACCTCTCCTCAGCCTCCTTGCATTTTATTGCTACATATTCCATCATCTCATTAACTGGTTTCCCTGCCAGTTCTCTGTCCCACTGAACCCCGTTCAGGTAGTTCCTCATTCCTGTGTAGTCCCCTTTCTTGTAGTTTGGCTTCATTCGTCCTGGCCTTCCTGCTTCTCCCTCCACTTGTAGCTCTACTGTGTGTGTGTGTGTGTGTGTGTGTGTGTGTGTGTGTGTGTGTGTGTGTGTGTGTGTGTGTGTGTGTGTGTGTGTGTGTGTGTGTGAGTGAGTGTTAGTGTGTGAGTGTGTGTGTGTGTGTGTGTGTAAGTGTGTTTTTGTGTGAGTGTATGTGTGTGTGTGTGTGTGTGTGTGTGTGTGTGTGTGTGTCTGTCTGTCTGTCTGTCTGTGAGTTTTTGTGTGTGAGTGTGTGTGTGTGTGTGTGTGTGTGTGTGTGTGTGTGTGTGTGTGTGTGTGTGAGTGTTTGTGTGTGTGTGTGTGTGTGTGTGTGTGTGAGTGTGTGTGTGTGTGTGTGTGAGTGTTTGTGTATGAGTGTGTGTGTGTGTGTGTGTGAGAGAGAGAGTGTTTGTGTGTGAGTGTGTGTGTGTGTGTGTGTGTGTGTGTGTGTGTGTGTGTGTGTGTGTGTGTGTGTGTGTACTCACCTAGTTGTACTCACCTAGTTGAGGTTGCGGGGGTCGAGTCCGAGCTCCTGGCCCCGCCTCTTCACTGATCGCTACTAGGTCACTCTCCCTGAGCCGTGAGCTTTATCATACCTCTGCTTAAAGCTATGTATGGATCCTGCCTCCACTACATCGCTTCCCAAACTATTCCACTTACTGACTACTCTGTGGCTGAAGAAATACTTCCTAACATCCCTGTGATTCATCTGTGTCTTCAGCTTCCAACTGTGTCCCCTTGTTACTGTGTCCAATCTCTGGAACATCCTGTCTTTGTCCACCTTGTCAATTCCTCTCAGTATTTTGTATGTCGTTATCATGTCCCCCCCTATCTCTCCTGTCCTCCAGTGTCGTCAGGTTGATTTCCCTTAACCTCTCCTCGTAGGACATACCTCTTAGCTCTGGGACTAGTCTTGTTGCAAACCTTTGCACTTTCTCTAGTTTCTTCACGTGCTTGGCTAGGTGTGGGTTCCAAACTGGTGCCGCATACTCCAATATGGGCCTAACATACACGGTGTACAGGGTCCTGAATGATTCCTTATTAAGATGTCGGAATGCTGTTCTGAGGTTTGCTAGGCGCCCATATGCTGCAGCAGTTATTTGGTTGATGTGCGCTTCAGGAGATGTGCTTGGTGTTATACTCACCCCAAGATCTTTTTCCTTGAGTGAGGTTTGTAGTCTCTGACCCCCTAGACTGTACTCCGTCTGCGGCCTTCTTTGCCCTTCCCCAATCTTCATGACTTTGCACTTGGTGGGATTGAACTCCAGGAGCCAATTGCTGGACCAGGTCTGCAGCCTGTCCAGATCCCTTTGTAGTTCTGCCTGGTCTTCGATCGAGTGAATTCTTCTCATCAACTTCACGTCATCTGCAAACAGGGACACCTCAGAGTCTATTCCTTCCGTCATGTCGTTCACAAATACCAGAAACAGCACTGGTCCTAGGACTGACCCCTGCGGGACCCCCGCTGGTCACAGGTGCCCACTCTGACACCTCGCCACGTACCATGACTCGCTGCTGTCTTCCTGACAAGTATTCCCTGATCCATTGTAGTGCCTTCCCTGTTATCCCTGCTTGGTCCTCCAGTTTTTGCACCAATCTCTTGTGTGGAACTGTGTCAAACGCCTTCTTGCAGTCCAAGAAAATGCAATCCACCCACCCCTCTCTCTCTTGTCTTACTGCTGTCACCATGTCATAGAACTCCAGTAGGTTTGTGACACAGGATTTCCCGTCCCTGAAACCATGTTGGCTGCTGTTGATGAGATCATTCCTTTCTAGGTGTTCCACCACTCTTCTCCTGATAATCTTCTCCATGATTTTGCATACTATCCATGTCAGTGACACTGGTCTGTAATTTAATGCTTCATGTCTGTCTCCTTTTTTAAAGATTGGGACTACATTTGCTGTCTTCCATGCCTCAGGCAATCTCCCTGTTTCGGTAGATGTATTGAATATTGTTGTTAGGGGTACACATAGCGCCTCTGCTCCCTCTCTCAATACCCATGGGGAGATGTTATCTGGCCCCATTGCCTTTGAGGTATCTAGCTCACTCAGAAGCCTCTTCACTTCTTCCTCGGTTGTGTGCACTGTGTCCAGCACTTGGTGGTGTGCCCCACCTCTCCGTCTTTCTGGAATCCCTTCTGTCTCCTCTGTGAACACTTCTTTGAATCTCTTGTTGAGTTCTTCACATACTTCACGGTCATTTCTTGTTGTCTCTCCTCCTTCCTTCCTTAGCCTGATTACCTGGTCCTTGACTGTTGTTTTCCTCCTGATGTGGCTGTACAACAGTTTTCTGGTCAGATTTGGCTTTCGCTGCTATGTCATTTTCATATTGTCTTTGGGCCTCCCTTCTTATCTGTGCATATTCGTTTCTGGCTCTACGACTGTTCTCCTTATTCTCCTGGGTCCTTTGCCTTCTATATTTCTTCCATTCCCTAGCACACTTGGTTTTTGCCTCCCTGCACCTTTGGGTAAACCATGGGCTCATCCTGGCTTTTTCATTAATCCTGTTACCCTTGGGTACAAACCTCTCCTCAGCCTCCTTGCATTTTGTTGCTACATATTCCATCATCTCATTAACTGGCTTCCCTGCCAGTTCTCTGTCCCACTGAACCCCGTTCAGGTAGTTCCTCATTCCTGTGTAGTCCCCTTTCTTGTAGTTTGGCTTCATTCGTCCTGGCCTTCCTGCTTCTCCCTCCACTTGTAGCTCTACTGTGTATTTGAAGCTTAAAACCACATGGTCACTGGCCCCAAGGGGTCTTTCATATGTGATGTCCTCGATATCTGCACTACTCAAGGTGAATACTAAGTCCAGCCTTGCTGGTTCATCCTCTCCTCTCTCTCTTGTAGTGTCCCTTACGTGTTGGCACATGAAGTTTTCCAGTACCACCTCCATCATCTTAGCCCTCCATGTATCTTGGCCCCCATGTGGGTCCAAGTTCTCCCAATCGATCTCCTTGTGGTTAAAGTCACCCATGATCAGGAGCTTTGCCCTGCATGCATGAGCTCTTCTGGCCACTCTAGCCAGTGTGTCAACCATCGCTCTATTGCTCTCGTCGTACTCTTGCCTTGGCCTCCTGCTGTTCTGTGGTGGGTTATACATCACTGCTATTACCACCTTGGGACCTCCAGAGTGAAGTGTTCCCACTATGTAATCACTTTCTTCTCTGCTGTCTCCTCTCTCCAGCTCATCAAAATTCCAGCGATTTTTGATCAGCAACGCCACTCCTCCACCCCCCCCTGTTGCCTCTGTCTTTCCTCAGGATTTGGTATCCCGTTGGAAAGATGGCATCTGTTATCATACCTGTAAGCTTGGTTTCTGTGAGAGCTATGATGTCCGGTGATGCTTCTTTGACTCTTTCATGCCACTCCTCCCACTTATTTGTTATTCCATCAGCGTTTGTGTACCATACCTTCAGTTTCCTTTCCAACACTGTGGTTTGGGGGGCCTGTGAGGGTGGGAGACCTGGTGGCATACTGTGGGATTCTATAGCTCGGTGTTGGGTGGAGGCTGTGGGTATGGATTGTAGTGTGTGTTGGGATGGTGTGATAGGTTGTATGGTTCTGAGAATAGTTGTGTGTGTGCTTGCCCTTGCTGTTCTGTTCTGCTCTGACTGACCTCTGCTGGTTCCCTCCTTGTCTCTTTTCCTAGCTCCTTTCGCTTTTTTGTCCTCTCCCTCAGCTGCTGTCGTTCTGATTTTGTTCTGTCTCTGTCTAGGAACACCCTCTTGTACTCTTCCGTGTGTGTGTGTGTGTGTGTACTCTCCTAGTTGTGGTTGCAGGGGTCGAGTCATAGCTCCTGGCCCCGCCTCTTCACCGGCCGCTATAGTTTGTGTCTGTGTGTCTGCGTGTGTCTGTATCTGTGTGTGTATACCAATACAAGACAGAGAAAAGAGACTGTCAAATAAATAAATAAACAAGTGAAGAGAGAGAGAGATATAGAGAGAGAGAGAGAGAGAGAGAGAGAGAGAGAGAGAGAGAGAGAGAGAGAGAGAGAGAATACGAGAAAGGGAGAAATGACCACTTACCACTTTGGTCCATCTTAACTTTAAACTTTGTACCAGCCTAACTTTATGCCTCGTTCCATCTTTATACTTTGTCCCACGACCTGCGAAGCTTTTAGTTCATGATAAGAGCTACGAGAGGACTCCTCCGCCTCTCTTTCCAGGACGAATTAAGAGGATCTTCTTAAAGTTCTCCAGTTGGTGTCCTGAAGGAGAGATTATTAATGAATCTCTCTCTCTCTCTCTCTCTCTCTCTCTCTCTCTCTCTCTCTCTCTCTCTCTCTCTCTCTCTCTCTCTCTCTCTCTCTCTCTCTCTCTCTCTCTCTCTCTCTCTCTATCTCTCTCTCTCTCTCTCTCTCTCTCTCTCTCTCTCTCTCTCTCTCTCTCTCTCTCTCTCTCTCTCTCCCTCTCTCTCTCTCTCTTTGTCTCTCTCTCTCTTCACAGGGTTTGACAAGGTTAGGTTCAGGATCCCTAGCTTTATTGACAAGCTATTTACAGGTAAGGATTCCTAATTTTATTGACAGGCTAAGAGCTGTTAACTACATCAGCTCATTTGAAAGCATTTTTATTGTTATGAAACATACAAGTAGGGAACAGGATGAAGTTGGAGCCATCTGTGGGCCAGCATTTTCATTGGATCAACTGACTTTATCTCGTTAACATCATAATGCTGTACGAATGTGTTCTAGACTCGAATCATCCTGGGTATATAGGATCTCAGATGGAGTGATGTTCTGGAAAAGGGTACAGCCAGAGTGAAGCTGCTGGCTGCCCGTCTTGTGGTATCTCTTTATCTCTCTCAAATCTGAGTAATCATCTCATTCTTAAATAAAACTTGTTTACTTCTAATAATAATAATAATAATAATAATAATAATAATAATAATAATAATAATAATAATAATAATAATAATAATAATAATAATAATAATAATAATAACACTGATTTCTTCCTTGACAGATCATGATCCGGATGACATAGAATTGAACGTGGTTCGCTACAAGCCAGATGGCATCGACGCTCTGGCCAGAACCACCAAGTTCACCAAGAAAGAACTCCAGCTTATGTACAGAGGTTTCAAAGCGGTGAGTAGGATCGCCTTGCGACGTTCTTCTCGTGTACCTTTTTGATATACAGAGGTACCTTGGGTTTTGACCAGTTTGATGAGTTTAAAGCTTATCTGCCGTGCGAGGGTCTAATTTGTATATACACTATATATACAAATTAGTTGTATATACACTGAGAGCCATGCATCTCTCGGTGTATAAACACTGAGTGCCATGCACCTCTCGGTGTATATACACTGACAGCCATGCACCTCTCGGTGTATATACACTGACAGCCATGCACCTCTCGGTATATATGCACTGAGAGACTCCCTAGGTATATATCACTTTTCAGCCCTCACTCAACACATAATAGCTGGACCCATCTCTCCGGGGATTTATAAGTGTAGACGATTATTTTACACACTCGTGTGTTCTAATTAGCTACAATTTCCTGAGTAAAATACTGCCAGGTTCCATCTCTTCTTCTGAGTGACCCTCTTATTGTTACTTTTATTATTATTATTATTATTATTATTATTATTATTATTATTATCATTATTATTATTTTTATCATTATTATTATTATTATTATTATTATTATTATTATTATTATTATTATTATTATTATTATTATTATTATTATTAATTCATCGCCCCAGGATCGCTCTGTTCATCACATGTGAAGGTGAAGACAGCAGTGTTCAGGTGTTCAAAATTCCGCCGTGTCAAGCTTTCTCTGTATAGAGCTCTAGCAGGGGATTATCCTGACAAAGCTCTACCACAAGAGCGTGAACTCTGTCATGGTAAAGTTGGTTCTAAGTCTTTCTCTCTCGCCTCCGTGTTCTGAAGGTGCTCTGTGGGAGATAGGTGTTATAATTCAGAATTTCTCCTAGGGTGAATGGTAGGAACTACATACTAGGGTGACAACACACGCACACACACACACACACACACACACACACACACACACACACACACACACACACACACACACACACACACACACACACACACACACACACACACACACACAGTGTATAGACAAGACTCCAGTGCATACGGTGTGTATCCTGTGGTCACCTTAATTGAAAATGACCCCCCAAATGTATTAGCTAAGTGGTTCCCCCCTCCTACCTCATCCCCCACTGTGGTATACAGGAGGAGGTAACTTGATTGAGAGAAACTGCGAGCAGCAGTGGGTTGTCACAGTGCTCCGTGTGTCACGTACAAAGTGGGAACGAAAGATAGTTATCTTTACCCTGTTATTCTCCATCACACAGGATGGGTGTTCCCTGTCGTATTCTGTCACACAGGATGGGTGTTCCCTGTCGTATTCTGTCACACAGGATGGGTGTTCCCTGTCGTATTCTGTCACACAGGATGGGTGTTCCCTGTCATATTCCTTCATACAGGATGGGTGGCATTAATGGGGACCTTCAGCCTAAGCTGGCAGGCTTCAGTAGAGCCTTGAACATATCGTCACTATAGATTTAGATTGATATTGCATTTGAAACTCATGGAATTGGTGCAGGATGTGAGCTAAGGTGAGGCGAGGTGAGGCGAGGTGAGGCGAGGTGAGGCAAGGTGAGGCGAGGTGAGGCGAGGTGAGGCAAGGTGAGGCGAGGTGAGGCGAGGTGAGGTAATGATTTGTTTTTACCTTAGTGTTGTCGTAAGTTATACGATGAAGCTGGTGAACAGTTGCCTTGTTGTTTGTTCATATTGCTGAGCGTATCTCCTTCCCTGAGGCTTTGAACTGATGTTCACTGATGACTTCACATATGTAAATTTCGTGTGAAAGACACGTTGCAAAACCAGCTTTCAGGAACTAGCTTTGCAGAAGCAGCTTTGCAGAACCAGTGTTCATTAAGACGAATACTATTTTAACTAAAGCTCGTCCTGCAAAACAACCGAAACGTCGTCATGAGTATTTCTCATAAATTCGGAGCTTTGTTGAGAAGTTAGTCTTCCTTGTCATGATTGTGACCAGACCTAACCTGGAGTTCATTACCTTTGTAAATTGTGAGTTCATTACCTCTGTAACTTGCTCAGCTATCAAAACTTTGAGGTCCAGTCCCTGGACCAATTATGTACCTCTGTAATCTTTTGACTACCGCCCACAGGATGGGTTTGGGGTGCATAATAAAGATATTAAACTAAACTCTTCACTTTTGCCGGCAGTACGACATTAGGGTCCATAGAAAAGGTCCGTCCCATCTACAGTAACAGTTGGGGACGCCTGCGCAGGCCTCCCTGGTACTGCCATTGCTTGTTTAGCTTGTGTCGTAAACGGTCTGAGTAAGCAGCCACAATGCTGCATAATATTTGCATAAAAGGGTTTCGGATGAGTGGGACACACTCGAGTATCGTTACTGACAAGAAAATTAAGTAAACAGACATACCTTTAGTGGTCACTCTGTTAGGTACACCTGCACACCTGCTCGTAAATGCAGATATCTAATCAGCCAATCACTTGGCAACACCTCGGCGTCTACAAGTACGCAGACATGGTTTGTTCAGAATGAACATTGGAATGAGGAAGAAATGTGATCTAAGTGACTTTTACTGAGGAATGACTGTTGGTGCCAGACAGACGGGATGCGTTTTGAGTGTCTCAGAAACTGCTGATCTCATGGGCTTTTCACTGACAACAGTCAATAGAGCTTACGGAGAATGATCTGAAAAAAACACAAAACATCCAATGAGAAGTAGTTTTGTAGGAGAAAAGGCTTGGTTAATGAGAAAGGTCAGAAATGAAAGGCCAGACTGGTTGAAGGTGAAAGGAAGATTACAGTAACTCAAATAATCACATGTTACAATAATGGTATGCAGAAGTGCGTCTCTGAACGCACAACACGTCGAACCTTGAAGTGGATGGGCTACAGCAGAAGAAGACCACACCGGGTTCCACTCCTGTTAGCTAAGAACAGAAAACTGAGGCAACAGTGAACACAGGCTCACCAATACATGTACTAGACAACTGAAGACTGGGAAAACGTAGCCTGATCTGTCAAATCGCGATTTCTGCTGCAACATGCAAATGGTGGGTTCGGAATTTGCCATAAATCTTTGGGATGTGATGGAACAGGAGATTCGCAGCATGAATGTGCAGCCAACAAATCTGCAGCAACAGCGTGATGCTATCATGTCAACATAGACTAGAATGTCTAGTGAATGTTTTCAGCACCTTGATGAATCCACCCCTCCGAGAATTCAGGCTCTTCTAGACACAAAGGGAAGGATTACCCAGTACTAGAAGGGTGTACCTAATAAAGTGGCCACTAAGTGTATATGTGTTGATACGAACATAAGTAAGGCGTGTCGACCAGTGGTCTCCCGCGGATCTCATCTATTCTTGTATTCTTACGGGAAATAAACTCTCTTAAAAAGCTATTTCTATATAGTGCAAATTTTTTTAATGGAAAAAAAATGCATCCAAAAGGTCTTTCCACGCGCTATTGAGTTTTACATGAACTTTTTAAATTGCATTTTCAAAAAAAAAATCGCTCTATTTACTGGTGGTATTAAGGGTCAGTGTTGTAGTTGTATACTTTAATGAGGGTTCTCAGGTACGGTCAGCTGTTTGTGTCAAGCACTGTCATTCTTCCTCGAGTATTTCCTGGTAGTAAATTCTTTAATGATACAAGAAGCTTATAGGAAGACCTTCTTAAATATTGTTGTGTTACTGTGAGTGGGACTCCGTCAGCTCGCCTTTTGTTGAGTTTTCTGTAAAGCTTCAATTTACAGATGTTGTGCCGTCAAATATACATGGTATGTATACCTAGAGAACCGTCGGTATGTATACCTAGAGAACCGTCGGTATGTATACCTAGAGAACCGTCGGTATGTATACCTAGAGAACCGTCGGTATGTATACCTAGAGAACCGTCTCTATGTGTACACATTGAGAGGTCTGTATATTAAGGTGTAAACACTGAGAGGTGTGTATGTGTCTCAGTATGTATACACTTCACCGTGTGTGTAACAGGGTATACATCAAGAAATATGTGTCACAGTCATGTTGTATAAACAACAGCAGAATGTATGTTAGTAAGATACAAAAGTATCATTAAGTCTTTTATTAAGGCGACCTTTAGCCCAGGAATTTTTTTCCAATGTAATTCAGAGAAATGAAGCAGAATTATATAGAGCATAGCAGGAACAAGGTCAGGAACTGCCAGTGGGAGCAGTGGTACTTAATAGCTTTTCCAGGTCTGGAAAGGATAAATCAGGCGAGAACATCTGTAATCATAAAACTGCCAGAATTTTGTGTAATAGTATTGGCAGTAACAATAAGAGGAAATTCAAAACAGCGCCTGTGGTGCTGGTCACTTTCTCTTATAAGTAATTTGGCGTCTTTGAAGTTCATGGGATGGTAGTGGGAGGTCGAGTGTACAATGCAGGCGTTGTATAAATGATCCTCAGCATGCGAACTGGTGATCCCTCTTGTGTAGTTACAGAGTTGCAGAAGTCTTCACTATGTTTAGTTCGTTGTGTCCTCCACAATGTATGGTGCAGACGTCAGCGCTTGATGGTGTGTGTTTCTCAGAATCACTGAACTCTTGATGAAGCTCGAGGTGATGTTGTCAAGAAGACTAGAGAGGTTTGCAACCTGGCTGACAGGAAGTGTTAAGTCTGGTGTCTGTATTTGTCTGGGAGAGTGCATG
Organism: Cherax quadricarinatus; assembly: GCF_038502225.1. Lineage (NCBI taxonomy): Eukaryota > Metazoa > Arthropoda > Malacostraca > Decapoda > Parastacidae > Cherax > Cherax quadricarinatus. The sequence goes on from NC_091319.1 coordinate 4,458,055, forward strand.
ATTCTCTCGTCTTGTCTCCTGCAGTCACAATACTCCACCGAGGATGTGTAATTTTATTCTCCCCTCCTCCAGGTATTCTTCCTTCCAGGTACTCCACGTACAGGTTAGCCAGGACCACACTCAAGGGGGTAGACCCCCTGCCAGTCTAAGGGAATCCCTGTAAACAGACTCGCCCAAACAAGAAGTAATTAAAGCCAATTCGAGAATGTCAACGAAATCTTAAGTTGGAAGTGGAAGCCAGACGGTCAGTGTGTATACACAGTGTGTATACACGAAGGGTTTATGCATGGAGTGTGTATACACGCAGTGTGTATACACGCAGTGTGTATACACACTGTGTGTATACACGGAGAAGCGTGTTCATATAGTGTCTACGTAGAGAAGTGTATCTCTCAGCATTTGCGCCGAGAGATGTCTCTCTCTCAGTGTTTCCGAGCTGAGAGATGTCTCTCTCAGTGTTTCTGAGCTGAGAGATGCATCTCTCAGTGTTTCTGAGCTGAGAGATGTATATCTCAGTGTTTCTGAGCTAAGAGATATCTTTCTCAGTGTTTCTGAGCTGAGAGATGTCTCTCACAGTGTTTCCGAGCTGAGAGATGTATCTCTCAGTGTTTCTGCGCTGGGAGTTATATCTCTCAGTGTTTCTGCGCTGAGAGATGTATCTTTCAATGTTTCTGGGCTGAGAGATGTATCTCTCAGTGTTTCTGCGCTGAGAGATATCTCTCTCAGTGTTTCTGAGCTGAGAGATGTCTCTCTCAGTGTTTCTGAGCTGAGAGATGTCTTTCTCAGTGTTTCTGCGCTGAGAGATGTATCTCTCAGTGTTTCTGCGCTAAGAGATGTATCTCTCAATGTTTCTGCGCTGAGAGATATCTCTCTCAGTGTTTCTGCGCTGAGAGATATCTCTCTCAGTGTTTCTGAGCTGAGAGATGTCTCTCTCAGTGTTTCTGAGCTGAGAGATGTCTTTCTCAGTGTTTCTGAGCTGAGAGATGTCTCTCTCAGTGTTTCTGAGCTGAGAGATGTCTCTCTCAGTGTTTCTGAGCTGAGAGATGTCTTTCTCAGTGTTTCTGCGCTGAGAGATGTCTCTCTCAGTGTTTCTGAGCTGAGAGATGTCTCTCTCAGTGTTTCTGAGCTGAGAGATGTCTTTCTCAGTGTTTCTGCGCTGAGAGATGTATCTCTCAGTGTTTCTGAGCTGAGAAATGTATCTCTCATTGTTTCCGAGCTGAGAGATGTCTCTCTCAGTGTTTCTGAGCTGAGAGATGTATCTCTCAGTATTTCTGCGCTGAGAGATGTATCTCTCAATGTGTATACACATTGTGTCTCAGTATTTATACATAGAGAGGCTTCTCTCAGCATGTATTAACCGGCAGGTATCGCACAGTACGTATACCTGGAGTATATACTGTGTATACTGAGTGGTGTTTCTCACTCTTTGTACATGCTGTGTATATATACATAGTGGGAGGTACCTCCACTTCCTTGGATCACGAGAACGTTACCAGTATCGAGGCACCTGCCTTAAAATGGGAATGACTGAACCACACGTCTCTGTCGTCAATAATATATACCCCTCACCCCCGTGGTGCTAGCTTCCCCGTGGTGCTAGCTTCCCCGTGGTGCTAGCTTCCCCGTGGTGCTAGCTTCCCCGTGGTGCTAGCTTCCCCGTGGTGCTAGCTTCCCCGTGGTGCTAGCTTCCCCGTGGTGCTAGCTTCTCTGTGGTGCTAGCTTCCCCGTGGTGCTAGCTTCCCCGTGGTGCTAGCTTCCCCGTGGTGCTAGCTTCTCTGTGGTGCTAGCTTCCCCGTGGTGCTAGCTTCCCCGTGGTGCTAGCTTTCCCGTGGAGCTAGCTTCCCCGTGGTGCTAGCTTCCCCGTGGTGCTAGCTTCCCCGTGGTGCTAGCTTCCTCGTGGTGCTAGCATCCCCGTGGTGCTAGTAACCCCCCATGGTGCTAGCTTCCCCGTGGTGATAATAACCCCTGTGGTGCTAGCTTCCCAGTGGTGATAGTAACCCCCGTGGTGCTAGCTTCCCCGTGGTGATAATAACCCCCCGTGGTGTTAGCTTCCCGTGGTGCTAGTAACCCCCTGTGGTGCTATCTTCCCCGTGGTGATAATAACCCCCCGTGGTGCTAGCTTCCCGTGGTGCTAGTAACCCCCCGTGGTGCTATCTTCCCCGTGGTGTTAGTAACCCCCAGTAGCGCTAGCCTCCCCGTGGTGCTAGTAACCCCCCGTGGTGCTATCTTCCCCGTGGTGTTAATAACACCCCGTGTCTCAAAAATAACGATGCCATTTACAAAAATAACAATTATTCCACAGTAATTAGGATATTTATTCTTACTGCCACCGAGCAGATCCTTAGATCACATAACTTGACGAAGGATTTACCAGACATTGTGTTCAGCAAATGCAGGATCTGACAGGAATTTGTTATGTTCTCTCAACTGACAAAATTATTTTGCAATACTTTATCATAGGATTTGGTGGTCCTGTGGGTTAGAACGTCATGTGATTTTCGCTCACCAGGAGGCGGGCCACATCATGGGTTCGAATCCTGGCTAGTCGCAGTGTTATTGTTGATCAATACCACTCGTTAGTGGTTATATATATATATATATATATATATATATATATATATATATATATATATATATATATATATATATATATATATATATATATATATATATATATATATATATATATATATATATATATATATATATATATATATATATATATATATATATATATATATATATATATATATATATATATATATATATATGTATGTATGTCAAGAAAGTAGAGCTATTCCCTGGTAAAACTAATGCTGCATTCGTGGTCAGGGTTCTAAGAACTGAGCTGAAAGGCTTCTCAGTTACTGAGTTTTCTGTGAATCGACTTGAAATTAACCAGGGTTCACATCTGACAACCTAACCTAACCAGGGTTCACATCTGACAACCTAACCTAACCAGGGTTCACATCTATCAACCTAACCTAACCAGGGCTCACATCTGACGACCTAACCTAACCAGGTTTCACATCTGACGACCTAACCTAACCAGGGTTCACATCTGACGACCTAACCTAACCAGGGTTCACATCTGACGACCTAACCTAACCAGGGTTCACATCTGACGACCTAACCTAACCATGGTTCACATCTGACAACCTAACCTAACCAGGGTTCACATCTGACGACCTAACCTAACCAGGGTTCACATCTGACAACCTAACCTAACCAGAGTTCACATATGACGACCTAACCTAACCAGGGTTCACATCTGACAACCTAACCTAACCAGGGTTCACATCTGACAACCTAACCTAACCAGGGTTCACATCTGACAACCTAACCTAACCAGGGTTCACATCTGACAACCTAACCTAACCAGGGTTCACATCTGACAACCTAACCTAACCAGGGTTCACATCTGACGACCTGACCTAACCAGGGTTCACATCTGGCAATTTAACCTAACCAGGGTTCACATCTAACGACCTAACCTAACCAGGGTTCACATCTATCAACCTAACCTAACCATGGTTCACATCTATCAACCTAACCTAACCAGGGTTCACATCTAACGACCTAACCTAACCATGGTTCACATCTATCAACCTAACCTAACCATGGTTCACATCTGACAACCTAACCTAACCAGGGTTCACATCTATCAACCTAACCTAACCATGGTTCACATCTATCAACCTAACCTAACCATGGTTCACATCTATCAACCTAACCTAACCAGGGTTCACATCTATCAACCTAACCTAACCATGGTTCACATCTATCAACCTAACCTAACCAGGGTTCACATCTGACAACCTAACCTAACCAGGGTTCACATCTGACAACCTAACCTCACCAGGGTTCACATCTGACAACCTAACCTAACCATGGCTCACATCTAACAACCTAACCTAACCAGGGTTCACATCTGACAACCTAACCTAACCAGGGTTCACATCTGACAACCTCACTCTCACTTGGGAATAAAGCGAAATTCGGCTAACACCAAAATATTGAACCCTCTGGAACCTCGGTGTATATAAGTGTCTAGAAGAGGTAAGGGTTGATACTGCTCAGTGTTATCATGTGAACTTTGTAGACGGTCCACACTAATTTTCCCGGGAAGAAAGTTGTCAAGATGACTCACGAAATCGTAATGACACGATTGCAAATAAACCATACCACGGGCGGGGATAGAACCCAGTGGCTGGTCAGGTACTGACTTTGGGTGTCTGTCCAGCGCCATCTTGAAGACAGCCAGGGGTCTATTGGTAATCCCCCTTATGCATGCTAGGAGACTATTGAACAGTCTTGGGCCTCTGACACTTACTGTGTTGTCTCTTAGCGTTGTGTCAATGCTGATCTTATTTTCTAAAATAATATCCATGCACAAGTTGTTAATAACCCATCACCAGGCAGTAACCCATCACCAGGAAGTAACCCATCATCAGGCAGTAACCCATCACCAGGCAGTAACCCATCACCAGGAAGTAACCCATCACCAGGCAGTAACCCATCACCAGGCAGTAACCCATCACCAGGCAGTAACCCATCACCAGGAAGTAACCCATCACCAGGCAGTAACCCATCACCAGGAAGTAACCCATCATCAGGCAGTAACCCATCACCAGGCAGTAACCCATCACCAGGAAGTAACCCATCACCAGGCAGTAACCCATCACCAGGCAGTAACCCATCACCAGGAAGTAACCCATCACCAGGCAGTAACCCATCACCAGGCAGTAACCCATCACCAGGAAGTAACCCATCACCAGGCAGTAACCCATCACCAGGAAGTAACCCATCATCAGGCAGTAACCCATCACCAGGCAGTAACCCATCACCAGGAAGTAACCCATCACCAGGCAGTAACCCATCACCAGGCAGTAACCCATCACCAGGAAGTAACCCATCACCAGGCAGTAACCCATCACCAGGCAGTAACCCATCACCAGGAAGTAACCCATCACCAGGCAGTAACCCATCACCAGGCAGTAACCCATCACCAGGCAGTAACCCATCACTAGGCAGTAACCCATCACCAGGCAGTAACCTATCACCAGGAAGTAACCCATCATCAGGCAGTAACCCATCACCAGGCAGTAACCCATCACCAGGAAGTAACCCATCACCAGGCAGTAACCCATCACCAGGCAGTAACCCATCACCAGGAAGTAACCCATCACCAGGCAGTAACCCATCACCAGGAAGTAACCCATCACCAGGCAGTAACCCATCACCAGGCAGTAACCCATCACCAGGAAGTAACCCATCACCAGGCAGTAACCCATCACCAGGCAGTAACCCATCACCAGGCAGTAACCCATCACTAGGCAGTAACCCATCACCAGGCAGTAACCCATCACCAGGCAGTAACCCATCACCAGGCAGTAACCCATCACCAGGCAGTAACCCGTCACCAGGCAGTAACCCATCACCAGGCAATAATCCATCACCAGGCAGTAACCCATCACCAGGCAGTAACCCATCACCAGGCAGTAACCCATCACCAGGCAGTAATCCATCACCAGGCAGTAACCCATCACCAGGCAGTAACCCATCACCAGGCAGTAACCCATCACCAGGCAGTAACCCATCACCAGGCAGTAACCCATCACCAGGCAGTAACCCATCACCAGGCAGTAACCCATCACCAGGCAGTAACCCATCACCAGGCAGTAACCCATCACCAGGCAGTAAACCCATCACCAGGCAGTAAACCCATCACCAGGCAGTAACCCATCACCAGGCAGTAACCCATCACCAGGCAGTAACCCATCACCAGGCAGTAACCCATCACCAGGCAGTAACCCATCACCAGGCAGTAACCCATCACCAGGCAGTAAACCCATCACCAGGCAGTAACCCATCACCAGGCAGTAACCCATCACCAGGCAGTAACCCATCACCAGGAAGTAACCCATCACCAGGCAGTAACCCATCACCAGGCAGTAACCCATCACCAGGAAGTAACCCATCACCAGGCAGTAACCCATCACCAGGCAGTAACCCATCACCAGGCAGTAACCCATCACTAGGCAGTAACCCATCACCAGGCAGTAACCCATCACCAGGCAGTAACCCATCACCAGGCAGTAACCCATCACCAGGCAGTAACCCGTCACCAGGCAGTAACCCATCACCAGGCAATAATCCATCACCAGGCAGTAACCCATCACCAGGCAGTAACCCATCACCAGGCAGTAACCCATCACCAGGCAGTAATCCATCACCAGGCAGTAACCCATCACCAGGCAGTAACCCATCACCAGGCAGTAACCCATCACCAGGCAGTAACCCATCACCAGGCAGTAACCCATCACCAGGCAGTAACCCATCACCAGGCAGTAACCCATCACCAGGCAGTAACCCATCACCAGGCAGTAACCCATCACCAGGCAGTAAACCCATCACCAGGCAGTAGACCCATCACCAGGCAGTAACCCATCACCAGGCAGTAACCCATCACCAGGCAGTAACCCATCACCAGGCAGTAACCCATCACCAGGCAGTAACCCATCACCAGGCAGTAAACCCATCACCAGGCAGTAACCCATCACCAGGCAGTAACCCATCACCAGGCAGTAACCCATCACCAGGAAGTAACCCATCACCAGGCAGTAACCCATCACCAGGCAGTAACCCATCACCAGGAAGTAACCCATCACCAGGCAGTAACCCATCACCAGGCAGTAACCCATCACCAGGCAGTAACCCATCACAGGCAGTAACCCATCACTAGGCAGTAACCCATCACCAGGCAGTAACCCATCACCAGGCAGTAACCCATCACCAGGCAGTAACCCATCACCAGGCAGTAACCCATCACCAGGCAGTAATCCATCACCAGGCAGTAACCCATCACCAGGCAGTAACCCATCACCAGGCAGTAACCCATCACCAGGCAGTAATCCATCACCAGGCAGTAACCCATCACCAGGCAGTAACCCATCACCAGGCAGTAACCCATCACCAGGCAGTAACCCATCACCAGGCAGTAACCCATCACCAGGCAGTAACCCATCACCATGCAGTAACCCATCACCAGGCAGTAACCCATCACCAGGCAGTAACCCATCACCAGGCAGTAACCCATCACCAGGCAGTAACCCATCACCAGGCAGTAACCCATCACCAGGCAGTAAACCCATCACCAGGCAGTAACCCATCACCAGGCAGTAACCCATCACCAGGCAGTAACCCATCACCAGGCAGTAACCCATCACCAGGCAGTAACCCATCACCAGGCAGTAACCCATCACCAGGCAGTAAACCCATCACCAGGCAGTAACCCATCACCAGGCAGTAACCCATCACCAGGCAGTAACCCATCACCAGGCAGTAACCCATCACCAGGCAGTAAACCCATCACCAGGCAGTAACCCATCACCAGGCAGTAACCCATCACCAGGCAGTAACCCATCACCAGGCAGTAACCCATCACCAGGCAGTAACCCATCACCAGGCAGTAACCCATCACCAGGCAGTAAACCCATCACCAGGCAGTAAACCCATCACCAGGCAGTAAACCCATCACCAGGCAGTAAACCCATCACCAGGCAGTAACCCATCACCAGGCAGTAACCCATCACCAGGCAGTAACCCATCACCAGGCAGTAACCCATCACCAGGCAGTAAACCCATCACCAGGCAGTAACCCATCACCAGGCAGTAACCCATCACCAGGCAGTAAACCCATCACCAGGCAGTAACCCATCACCAGGCAGTAACCCATCACTAGGCAGTAACCCATCACCAGGCAGTAACCCATCACCAGGCAGTAACCCATCACCAGGCAGTAACCCATCACCAGGCAGTAACCCATCACCAGGCAGTAAACCCATCACCAGGAAGTAGCCCATCACCAGGCAGTAACCCATCACCAGGCAGTAAACCCATCACCAGGCAGTAAACCCATCACCAGGCAGTAACCCATCACCAGGCAGTAACCCATCACCAGGCAGTAACCCATCACCAGGCAGTAACTCATCACCAGGCAGTAAACCCATCACCAGGCAGTAACCCATCACCAGGCAGTAACCCATCACCAGGCAGTAACCCATCACCAGGCAGTAACCCATCACCAGGCAGTAACCCATCACCAGGCAGTAACCCATCACCAGGCAGTAAACCCATCACCAGGCAGTAACCCATCACCAGGAAGTAAACCCATCACCAGGCAGTAACCCATCACCAGGCATTAAACGCATCACCAGGCAGTAACCCATCACCAGGCATTAAACGCATCACCAGGCAGTAACCCATCACCAGGCATTAAACGCATCACCAGGCAGTAACCCATCACCAGGCATTAAACGCATCACCAGGCAGTAACCCATCACCAGGCATTAAACGCATCACCAGGCAGTAACCCATCACCAGGCATTAAACGCATCACCAGGCAGTAACCCATCACCAGGAAGTAAACCCATCACCAGGCAGTAACCCATCACCAGGCATTAAACGCATCACCAGGCAGTAACCCATCACCAGGCATTAAACGCATCACCAGGCAGTAACCCATCACCAGGCATTAAACCCATCACCAGGCAGTAACCCATCACCAGGCATTAAACGCATCACTAGGCAGTAACCCATCACCAGGCATTAAACGCATCACCAGGCAGTAACCCATCACCAGGCATTAAACGCATCACCAGGCAGTAACCCATCACCAGGCATTAAACGCATCACCAGGCAGTAACCCATCACCAGGCATTAAACGCATCACCAGGCAGTAACCCATCACCAGGCATTAAACCCATCACCAGGCAGTAAGCTTGTCAGCACAACTGATCATTAAATAATAAAATTTACGATCATCAATGCAGAGTTTGATGAATCTGATGAAGATTGATGTATGTTTGGCAAGTTAATGTTTTGATAAACACCTCCTTACGATCCTCCAGAAGAACATCCAGTGGAATCCACGGAAACAAAAAAGCATCACCAAAACTAACCAATTTAATATTCACGACCCTACGTGTTGGCTGTAATTTAACAACCAGCTTAGTGTTTCGTTTAATATTTGAACACGAAGTGTTGGTAACCACTTAGACAATTTGCATACAGCAGTCCCTGTTGTTCTGACCATGAGACCTAAACCTTTATTTATTTCGTTTGTTCTTTCAGTCCATAAAGGAGATCTGAGGTGGTCAGCTATCTGATATGAGATTCATTATCTCTTACGAGCTGTTGTGTCGTTGAAGTGACTTGTGACATGACGATCATTTCCCAGTGGTGACACTGTAACAGTGGTGACACTGTAACAGTGGTGACACTGTAACAGTGGTGACACTGTAACAGTGGTGACAATGTAACAGTGGTGACACTGTAACAGTGGTGACACTGTAACAGTGGTGACACTGTAACAGTGGTGACACTGTAACAGTGGTGACACTGTAACAGTGGTGACACTGTAACAGTGGTGACACTGTAACAGTGGTGACCTTCATAAGATCGTCCATTCTGCTCTGATAGTTCTCCTTGTTAAGAAAAACGAGATTGTACTTGTCAGCCTTGATAATACACACACACACACACACACACACACACTCACTCACACACACACACACACACACACACACACACACACACACACACACACACACACACACAGTGTCAGAGTGGGCACCTGTGACCAGCGGGGTCCCGCAGGGGTCAGTCCTAGGACCAGTGCTGTTTCTGGTATTTGTGAACGACATGACGGAAGGAATAGACTCTGAGGTGTCCCTGTTTGCAGATGACGTGAAGTTGATGAGAAGAATACACTCGATCGAAGACCAGGCAGAACTACAAAGGGATCTGGACAGGCTGCAGAACTGGTCCAGCAATTGGCTCCTGGAGTTCAATCCCACCAAGTGCAAAGTCATGAAGATTGGGGAAGGGCAAAGAAGGCCGCAAACGGAGTACAGTCTAGGGGGTCAGAGACTACAAACCTCACTCAAGGAAAAAGATCTTGGGGTGAGTATAACACCAGGCACATCTCCTGAAGCGCACATCAACCAAATAACTGCTGCAGCATATGGGCGCCTAGCAAACCTCAGAACAGCATTCCGACATCTTAATAAGGAATCGTTCAGGACCCTGTACACCGTATACGTTAGGCCCATATTGGAGTATGCGGCACCAGTTTGGAACCCACACCTAGCCAAGCACGTAAAGAAACTAGAGAAAGTGCAAAGGTTTGCAACAAGACTAGTCCCAGAGCTAAGAGGTATGTCCTACGAGGAGAGGTTAAGGGAAATCAACCTGACGACACTGGAGGACAGGAGAGATAGGGGGGACATGATAACGGCATACAAAATACTGAGAGGAATTGACAAGGTGGACAAAAACAGGATGTTCCAGAGATTGGACACAGTAACAAGGGGACACAGTTGGAAGCTAAAGACACAGATGAATCACAGGGATGTTAGGAAGTATTTCTTCAGCCACAGAGTAGTCAGTAAGTGGAATAGTTTGGGAAGCGATGTAGTGGAGGCAGGATCCATACATAGCTTTAAGCAGAGGTACGATAAAGCTCACGGCTCAGGGAGAGTGACCTAGTAGCGATCAGTGAAGAGGCGGGGCCAGGAGCTCGGACTCGACCCCCGCAACCTCAACTAGGTGAGTACACACACACACTCACTCACTCACACACACACACACACACACACACACACACACACACACACACACACACACACACACACACACACACACACTCACTCACTCACACACACAC
>NC_091319.1:4471283-4531283 GCF_038502225.1 Cherax quadricarinatus
ACTTGTACCAGGAACAGCAACACACTGCTTTTACTGTGTTACTTGTACCAGGAACAGCAACACACTGCTTGTACAGTGTTACTTGTACCAGGAACAGCAACACACTACTTGTACAGTGTTACTTGTACCAGGAACAGCAACACACTGCTTGTACAGTGTTACTTGTACCAGGAACAGCAACACACTGCTTTTACTGTGTTACTTGTACCAGGAACAGCAACACACTGCTTGTACAGTGTTACTTGTACCAGGAACAGCAACACACTGCTTTTACTGTGTTACTTGTACCAGGAACAGCAACACACTGCTTGTACAATGTTACTTGTACCAGGAACAGCAACACACTGCTTGTACAATGTTACTTGTACCAGGAACAGCAACACACTGCTTGTACAATGTTACTTGTACCAGGAACAGCAACACACTGCTTGTACAATGTTACTTGTACCAGGAACAGCAACACACTGCTTGTACAATGTTACTTGTACCAGGAACAGCAACACACTGCTTGTACAACGTTACTTGTACCAGGAACAGCAACACACTGCTTGTACAGTGTTACTTGTACCAGGAACAGCAACACACTGCTTGTACAATGTTACTTGTACCAGGAACAGCAACACACTGCTTGTACAATGTTACTTGTACCAGGAACAGCAACACACTGCTTGTACAGTGTTACTTGTACCAGGAACAGCAACACACTGCTTGTACAGTGTTACTTGTACCAGGAACAGCAACACACTGCTTTTACTGTGTTACTTGTACCAGGAACAGCAACACACTGCTTGTACAGTGTTACTTGTACCAGGAACAGCAACACACTGCTTTTACTGTGTTACTTGTACCAGGAACAGCAACACACTGCTTGTACAATGTTACTTGTACCAGGAACAGCAACACACTGCTTGTACAATGTTACTTGTACCAGGAACAGCAACACACTGCTTGTACAATGTTACTTGTACCAGGAACAGCAACACACTGCTTGTACAATGTTACTTGTACCAGGAACAGCAACACACTGCTTGTACAATGTTACTTGTACCAGGAACAGCAACACACTGCTTGTACAATGTTACTTGTACCAGGAACAGCAACACACTGCTTGTACAGTGTTACTTGTACCAGGAACAGCAACACACTGCTTGTACAATGTTACTTGTACCAGGAACAGCAACACACTGCTTGTACAGTGTTACTTGTACCAGGAACAGCAACACACTGCTTGTACAATGTTACTTGTACCAGGAACAGCAACACACTGCTTGTACAGTGTTACTTGTACCAGGAACAGCAACACACTGCTTGTACAATGTTACTTGTACCAGGAACAGCAACACACCGCTTGTACAATGTTACTTGTACCAGGAACAGCAACACACTACTTGTACAATGTTACTTGTACCAGGAACAGCAACACACTGCTTGTACAATGTTACTTGTACCAGGAACAGCAACACACTGCTTGTACAGTGTTACTTGTACCAGGAACAGCAACACACTGCTTGTACAATGTTACTTGTACCAGGAACAGCAACACACTGCTTGTACAATGTTACTTGTACCAGGAACAGCAACACACTGCTTGTACAATGTTACTTGTACCAGGAACAGCAACACACTGCTTGTACAATGTTACTTGTACCAGGAACAGCAACACAGTTCTTTTCAATATAATTCTAGGTTTTTACAAACCAACTTGGTTTATAAGTAACAGTGTTGCCACACTCTGGAAGAATAGAAGATTTCTTTTGTCTTTCCTTTTTTCTCTCTTTCACTTACTCTTTCGTACTCTCTCCCTCTGTCTACCTCCCTCTACCTCACTCTGTCTACCTCCCTCTACCTCACCCTGTCTACCTCCCTCTACCTCACTCTTTCTACCTCCCTCTACCTCACTCTGTCTACCTCCCTCTACCTCACTCTGTCTACCTCCCTCTACCTCACTCTGTCTACCTCCCTCTACCTCACTCTTTCTACCTCCCTCTACCTCACTCTGTCTACCTCCCTCTACCTCACTCTGTCTACCTCCCTCTACCTCACTCTGTCTACCTCCCTCTACCTCACTCTGTCTACCTCCCTCTACCTCACTCTGTCTACCTCCCTCTACCTCACTCTGTCTACCTCCCTCTACCTCACTCTGTCTACCTCCCCTACCTCACTCTGTCTACCTCCCTCTACCTCACTCTGTCTACCTCCCTCTACCTCACTCTGTCTACCTCCCTCTACCTCACTCTGTCTACCTCCCTCTACCTCACTCTGTCTACCTCCCTCTACCTCACCCTGTCTACCTCCCTCTACCTCACTCTGTCTACCTCCCTCTACCTCACTCTGTCTACCTCCCTCTACCTCACTGTCCACCTCCTTCTCCCTCCCTCCGTCTCGCTCTCTCTTTATCTTAATAATTATTATTATTATTATTATTATTATTATTATTATTATTATTATTATTATTATTATTATTATTATGATAATCACATTACAGGAGTGTCCGCACGGCATCGTTAGCGAAGACACCTTCAAAGGCATCTACTCCCAGTTCTTCCCACAAGGAGGTGAGTGCTCTCACCTGTGTGTACTCACCTATTTGTACTCACCTATTTGTATTCACCTATTTGTACTCACCTATTTGTACTCACCTATTTGTACTCACCTATTTGTATTCACCTATTTGTACTCACCTATTTGTGGTTGCAGGGGTCGAATCGTAGCTCCTGGCCCCGCCTCTTCACTTGTCGCTTCTTGGTCCACTCTTTCCCTTTTCGATGAGCTTTATCGTATCTCTTCTTAAAGCTATGTATGGATCCTGCTTCCACTACATCACTCTCCAGATTGTCCCACTTCCTGACAACTCTGTGACTGAAGAAATACTTCCTAACATCCTAGTAACTCATCTCAGACCTCAACTTCACATCTCTGGAACATCCTGTCCCTGTCCACCTTGTCAGTTCCTCTCAGTATTTTATATGTCGTTATCATGTCCTCCCTATCCCTCCTGTTCTCCAGTGTCGTGAGGTTGAGTTCCCTAAACCTCTCCTCGTAGGACATGCCCCTCAGCTCCGGGACTAATCTTGTTGCAAAACTTTTGCACTTTCTCTAATTTCTTGACGTGCTTGACCAGGTGTGGGTTCCATACTGGTGCTGCATACTCCAGTGTGAGTTTGACGTACACGGTGTGTGTGTGTGTGTGTGTGTGTGTGTGTATGTGTGTGTGTACTCACCTAATTGTACTCACCTAGTTGTGGTTGCAGGGGTCGAGACTCAGCTCCTGGCCCCGCCTCTTCACTGATCGCTATTGGATCCTCTCTCTCTCTACTTCCTGAGCTTTGTCATACCTCTTCTTAAAACTATGTATGGTTCCTGCCTCCACTACTTCACTTGCTAGGCTATTCCACTTGCTGACAACTCTATGACTGAAGAATTACTTCCTAACGTCCCTGTGACTCGTCTGAGTCTTCAGCTTCCAGTTGTGACCCCTTGTCCCTGTGTCCCCTCTCTGGAACATCCTATCTCTGTCCACCTTGTCTATTCCCCGCAGTATCTTGTATGTCGTTATCATGTCTCCCCTGACCCTTCTGTCCTCCAGTGTCGCCAGTGTGTGTGTATGTGTGTGTGTATGTGTACGTGTGTGTGTGTGTGTATGTGTGTGAGTATGTGTGTGTGTGTATGTGTGTGTGTGAGTATGTGTGTGTGTGTGTGTGTGTGTGCGTGTGTGTGTGTCTGTGTGTGTGTGTGTGTGTGTGTGTGTGTGTGTGTGTGTGCGTGTGTGTGCGTGTGAGTGTGTGTGTGTGTGTGTGTGTGTGTGTGTGTGTGTGTGTGTGTGTATGTGTGTGTGTGTGTGTGTGTGTGTGTGTGCGTGTGTGTGTGTGTGTGTGTGTGTGTGTGTGTGTGTGTGTGTGCGTGTGTGTGTGTGTGTGTGTGTGTGTGTGTGTGTGTGTGTGTGTGTGTGTGTGTGTGTGTGTGTGTGTGTGTGTATGTGTGTGTGTGTGTGTGTGTGTGTGTGTGTGTGTGTGTGTGTGTGTGTGTGTGTGTGTGTGTGTGTGTGTGTGTGTGTGTGTGTGTGTGTGTGTGTGTGTGTGTGTGTGTGCGTGTGTGTGTGTGTGTGTGTGTGTGTGTGTGTGTGTGTGTGTGTGTGTACTCACCTAGTTGTACTCACCTAGTTGAGGTTGCGGGGGTCGAGTCCGAGCTCCTGGCCCCGCCTCTTCACTGATCGCTACTAGGTCACTCTCCCCGAGCCGTGAGCTTTATCATACCTCTGCTTAAAGCTATGTATGGATCCTGCCTCCACTACATCGCTTCCCAAACTATTCCACTTACTGACTACTCTGTGGCTGAAGAAATACTTCCTAACATCCCTGTGATTCATCTGTGTCTTTAGCTTCCAACTGTGTCCCCTTGTTACTGTGTCCAATCTCTGGAACATCCTGTCTTTGTCCACCTTGTCAATTCCCCTCAGTATTTTGTATGTCGTTATCATGTCCCCCCTATCTCTCCTGTCCTCCAGTGTCGTCAGGTTGATTTCCCTTAACCTCTCCTCGTAGGACATACCTCTTAGCTCTGGGACTAGTCTTGTTGCAAACCTTTGCACTTTCTCTAGTTTCTTTACGTGCTTGGCTAGGTGTGGGTTCCAAACTGGTGCCGCATACTCCAATATGGGCCTAACGTATACGGTGTACAGGGTCCTGAACGATTCCTTATTAAGATGTCGGAATGCTGTTCTGAGGTTTGCTAGGCGCCCATATGCTGCAGCAGTTATTTGGTTGATGTGCGCTTCAGGAGATGTGCCTGGTGTTATACTCACCCCAAGATCTTTTTCCTTGAGTGAGGTTTGTAGTCTCTGACCCCCTAGACTGTACTCCGTCTGCGGCCTTCTTTGCCCTTCCCCAATCTTCATGACTTTGCACTTGGTGGGATTGAACTCCAGGAGCCAATTGCTGGACCAGGTCTGCAGCCTGTCCAGATCCCTTTGTAGTTCTGCCTGGTCTTCGATCGAGTGTATTCTTCTCATCAACTTCACGTCATCTGCAAACAGGGACACCTCAGAGTCTATTCCTTCCGTCATGTCGTTCACAAATATCAGAAACAGCACTGGTCCTAGGACTGACCCCTGCGGGACCCCGCTGGTCACAGGTGCCCACTCTGACACCTCGCCACGTACCATGACTCGCTGCTGTCTTCCTGACAAGTATTCCCTGATCCATTGTAGTGCCTTCCCTGTTATCCCTGCTTGGTCCTCCAGTTTTTGCACCAATCTCTTGTGTGGAACTGTGTCAAACGCCTTCTTGCAGTCCAAGAAAATGCAATCCACCCACCCCTCTCTCTCTTGTCTTACTGCTGTCACCATGTCATAGAACTCCAGTAGGTTTGTGACACAGGATTTCCCGTCCCTGAAACCATGCTGGCTGCTGTTGATGAGATCATTCCTTTCTAGGTGTTCCACCACTCTTCTCCTGATAATCTTCTCCATGATTTTGCATACTATACATGTCAGTGACACTGGTCTGTAGTTTAGTGCTTCATGTCTGTCTCCTTTTTTAAAGATTGGGACTACATTTGCTGTCTTCCATGCCTCAGGCAATCTCCCTGTTTCGATAGATGTATTGAATATTGTTGTTAGGGGTACACATAGCGCCTCTGCTCCCTCTCTCAATACCCATGGGGAGATGTTATCTGGCCCCATTGCCTTTGAGGTATCTAGCTCACTCAGAAGCCTCTTCACTTCTTCCTCGGTTGTGTGCACTGTGTCCAGCACTTGGTGGTGTGCCCCACCTCTCCGTCTTTCTGGAGTCCCTTCTGTCTCCTCTGTGAACACTTCTTTGAATCTCTTGTTGAGTTCTTCACATACTTCACGGTCATTTCCTGTTGTCTCTCCTCCTTCCTTCCTTAGCCTGATTACCTGGTCCTTGACTGTTGTTTTCCTCCTGATGTGGCTGTACAACAGTTTCGGGTCAGATTTGGCTTTCGCTGCTATGTCATTTTCATATTGTCTTTGGGCCTCCCTTCTTATCTGTGCATATTCGTTTCTGGCTCTACGACTGTTCTCCTTATTCTCCTGGGTCCTTTGCCTTCTATATTTCTTCCATTCCCTAGCACACTTGGTTTTTGCCTCCCTGCACCTTTGGGTAAACCATGGGGTCATCCTGGCTTTTTCATTACTCCTGTTACCCTTGTGTGTGTGTGTGTGTGTGTGTGTGTGTATGTGTGTGTGTGTGTGTGTGTGTGTGTGTGTGTGTGTGTGTGTGTGTGTGTGTGTGTGTGTGTGTGTGTGTGTGTGTGTGTGTGTGTGTGTGTGTGTGTGTGTGTGTGTGTGTGTGTGTGTGTGTGTGTGTGTGTGTGTGTGTGTGTGTGTGTGTGTGTGTGTGTGTGTGTGTGTGTGTGTGTGTGTGTGTGTGTGTGTGTGTGTGTGTGTGTGTTCATGTACACCTTCATAATTTCCATCTTTAACCTTCAGACGCGACCGCCTACGCTCACTACGTCTTCAACACGTTTGATACCGACCACCAAGGCTGTATCAGCTTCGAGGTCAGTCACCTTACTTCTCTAATACTGTAGTCTAGTGCAACCATTTAATGTAATCCTCCAGTATAATCTGCCAGTGTAATCCTCTAGCGTAACTCTCCAGTACAATCCTCCTGTGTAATACTCCAGTGTAATCTTCCAGTGTAATCCCCAGTGTAATCTTTCCTGTGTAATACTCCAGTATAATCTTCCTGTATAATTCTTCAGTGTAACCATCTAATGTAATCCTTCAGTGTAATCCTTTTTAAAGTAATCCTCTTTAATAAACATCCAGTGCAATTATTTTCCTGCTAACCATCTGCTCTAATCCTCTAGCGTAATCTGATGTATACAGTGTAATCCTCTAGTGTAATCTACTGTATACAGTGTAATCTGCTACAATAATTCTGTAATGTAATTAACTCACACGTTTATACACAATACGTCACTCATATACACTTGCATATATATATATATATATATATATATATATATATATATATATATATATATATATATATATATATATATATATATATATATATATAAATCGTCTTTTTGTGAGAGTGAAATCAAGGTATCAATGAAGGTCACTCTCTGAAGAAATTTTTATTTTTTGAGAGATGGTGGTTCGGTTGAGAGGTGGAAAGTTGATAGGAAAATGTTGATGGAGATTGTTGGTGATGGAAGGATGTAGATGGTGGGGAGGAGATGGTGGTGGATGAGGGGGGAGGGGATGGAAATTTGTTGGGGAAGTGTGATGGAGTGTTGGAGTGAAGGTGGTGTGGAGTGATGGTAAGAAGGTAGTGTGATGGAATGAAGGTGGTGTGATGGAGAATCGACCTCATTGACACGTTTCGCACACACGTTGTTAATCAAAGTATTCAGTGTATGGGAGAGACACCGTAGTTAATAAAGGCATTCCCTGTGTCTAAGAGCTAGTCACTCCAGCCTGAGAGGTGAGCGAAACAGCGTCTGTTATTGGAAGGATAATGGAGAGAGAGAGAGGTGAGCGAAACAGCGCTTGAAAGTATTAAGGAAATGCTTCTCCAGGCAGTGGCTTCCTCAGTCCAATAAAGATCCCTGAATGTTATACATGAGTTTCATTCTTCGTGGAGAGGATCTGGTAAGAAAAACACAGCATCTCGTAAGAAAGGTTAAGACGTGATATTGTGTTTCATAAGAAGCCCTGGAAGAAGTCGAGAGTTTAAGTGTGCGATTCTCAGACGGAACCCCGGTGAAGTGTGTAGTGGCAGTCTTCATTGTAAAGTTTGATGCAGTGTAGACAAACCATACCACGGGTGGGGTTTGAACTCGCGGTCAGAGTCTCAAAAGTCCAGGCCAGCTAGCTTCAATAAGATTCGTCCAACTAGGTATATTGCTACACCATAGGAGGTTAGCATAGGCACCACTGTGTCCACAAGTGCAAGTTTTTACGGACGAATCTCCCGTTAGCATGGCCGGGACGAACTCTAGCTCAAGTCCCCTCAAAGCCGTCAACATGACTCACGAAAGACTCACTGACCGCGGGTTCAAACCCCACCCGTGGTATGGTTTGTTTGCAATCGTGTCATTACGATTTCGCGAGTCTTGATGCAGTGTGTAGTGGCAGTCTTTATTGTAAAGCTTAGTGCAAGGAAAAATAAACTAGTTTCTGGAGGAAAGTTAAATGGACTATGTAATATAAATAAGTAGAGGAATGTAAGTGTTCCTTCAGCACTTCGGCAGTTTTCCTTTGAGGTGGTGTGACCTATAGAAGAAGAGAACAGTGTGTCTACGTAATGCAAGAGAGCTAGCCACATACAAACTTGTACTAACTTTGTCTTAGCCTCCTGATAAACTACACACTAAAAAGCTTAATTAATAATGATAACAAGGCACCAGATGAACAGTATTTTCGAGATAAGTTCGCGTGTCCATTTAGTAATTCTTGAAGTCGATTACAACAATGCTGGGTCACTTACCATTTCTTCTTCTTGGCTGAATCTTATATTGACCTTTTCATTAACCAGCTCAAAAATCCGCTATGAGTTTTTTCCTTGATTAAAACTCATTGGGAAGTTTTAATCAAGAGACTCTCGGGAACAGGTCACTGCCCCGACGTCCCACTTTGCTCGTCCACCGAGGCGTATGAGTGACCTCGCTGATTTTTGATTAGGATAAGCACGAATTTTAATAGTCGTCCATTGTTTACAGTAATGTGAGACGAGGAAGGTTGTTGTCCTCAGAAAGTCGACTGTAACTGCATCCTGACACTGAATTCTGTCCTTCCTGCTTCACACACGATAGTATGGACGTTATGTGTACTAATCCAGTGGGTCAGGAATGGCAACATCAGTGAGCTGGACACGTAGTTACTTACAGTGGATCACACCATCACTTCCCTCATGCCTCTTCTTATCATGTGGCATCGATAAAATATAGCTAGAAAGTTTAACAAAATTCTCTAAAGTTCTTTGTCCATGAATATATCCCGAATGTTGGGTGTTCATGGTACTGTGTTTGAGTTCAACAACATTAGTAATGAAGCCTCTTATATTGAGAGTGTGCTGAGGAACTAGTTAGGACAACAAAGAGGCTGCCCTCGCCAGTGGTAAGACACCGGGACATAACCTTGTAATACACAGGTTGGGTGACACGTCAGCACGTATAATACGTGTAAATCTTAAAGTCATATACTCTGTTCGGAGATTCTACCTATACATCTGGCTCTGCCCGTTCAGCTCTTTTTAAATGCAGTGGACATTACTTTGATGTCCTCTCCTCATCCACTCTCTCCTTTATATAACCGCCCCTTTCTCGTTCCCTCTCTCTCTCTCTCTCTCTCCTCTCTTATCCTCCCTCTCTTTCACTTTACCACTCAGGGCTCACATTTCGCCTCTCTTAGCTTCCCACTCCCCTCCACCACTCAAAGCTCACCTTACCTCAACTCTCCAGGATTTTGTGACCATCCTTTCGGAACTGTCGCGAGGGACGATGACAGAGAAGCTACGTTGGGCCTTCAACCTCTACGACATCAACGGTGACGGCTACATCACCAAAGAGGAGATGTTCGATATCGTTAGCGCCATCTATTCTCTGGTGGGGAGACACGCCATCCCTGCTGTCCAGGAGAACACTACCCAGGAGCACGTCGACCGCATCTTTGAGGTATGTCTGATGGCTCAACTTATTAAGTAACTCGACTGTAAACAAACCACGGAACGGGTGGGGTTTGAAACCATGGCGGGTGAGTCGTAAAACTCCAGGTCATGGATTCAAATCCCACCCATTCCACGTGTGTTTTTTTTCTTACTAGGTAATATAATGTGTGTGTGTGTGTGTGTGTGTGTGTGTGTGTGTGTGTGTGTGTGTGTGTGTGTGTGTGTGTGTGTGTGTGTGTGTGTGTGTGTGTGTGTGTGTGTGAATCTCTCAAGGAGATGATGGTTATCACTTCTGTCTCTTCTGTGTTCGATTTTCATGTGTTTTTTCCGACGAGTTGTTGTTTCTGAAGTGCATACATACCTCTTCAGTTCTGAAGGATTTTCGTACCTGTACTGTATGGCTATTTGTTTTTGATAAATGAGACACTTTTGCAACATTTGGGTATCATTATTCCTGAAACATTTCGCCAGCTAGTGGTTCCTTCAGTCCACTACAGAGAACGGTGGAAGATGAGGAGTTTGAGGTAATCAGTCCCTCAGCCTGGAGTCAATATGTTTAGTCCATCAATCTTGATAAAAGTGCAGCATATATGCGGAGATGGAGCTTATATACTGCAGACAGATGATGTGAAGCAGTGGTGGGCGGAGTCACCAGTGAAAAAACCCACTAGTGTAAGCAGGTCTTGACTACAGGTATGACCTCACCTTCCACCGTTCTCTTTATTCCACTGAAAAAGTCACTGGCTGGCGAAATGTTTCCGGAATAAAGATACACACGTGCCTCATTTACCAACTTGTCGATTTTTTTAACTATTTATGTAAATACCATCTGCTGTTGCATAGCTTTATGCAGCTCACCAGTCTGTCTGGAAGTCCATTACCGACAGTTGTGATGAATGGTTTGAAAAACCGACAAGTTGAAGAT
This sequence comes from Cherax quadricarinatus, assembly GCF_038502225.1. NCBI lineage: Eukaryota > Metazoa > Arthropoda > Malacostraca > Decapoda > Parastacidae > Cherax > Cherax quadricarinatus. The sequence continues at coordinate 4,481,850 of NC_091319.1, forward strand.
TGAGACACTTATGCAGCATATGGGAATCTTTATTCAGGAAACGTTTCGCCACACAGTGGCTTCATCAGTCCAATACAAAGAGGAAGGCGTAAGGAGAGGAGGAGAATGAGGTAATCAGTCCCTCAACCTGGAGTCGATGTGTTCAGTCCATCAATCTACAAGACTGATGGACTGAACACATCGACTCCAGGTTGAGGGACTGATTACCTCATTCTCCTCCTCTCCTTACGCCTTCCTCTTTGTATTGGACTGATGAAGCCACTGTGTGGCGAAACGTTTCCTGAATAAAGATTCCCATATGCTGCATAAGTGTCTCAATCTTCAAGTCCATTACCGTCGACGGTGATACACCAAGTTCTTCGTCTTTCATTTGTAACATCACTCTGACCATTTATTACCAAGCTGTTTGTGTAAACACTTGTCCAGCTACACCACCCAGTTCCTCTCCAGTTATCTCCTGTTTGGTCTCTTTGTTCTCTCTGTTGAAATTCGACCTCAGCAAAATGAAGAGTAATGAAAATAGTCGAGGGAGTAAGGTGGAGACGGGAGCACTTTATCACAGGAGGGAATAGCAACGTACAGAAACCAAGGAGATAAATCTATCTGTTAAGACCAGTACAATCTTCCCGGTGTGAACCTGTTAAAACCAGCAGAATCCCCTTTGAACCTGTTTAGACCAGCAGAATCCCCTGTGAACCTGTTGAAACCAACAGAATCCTCTGTGAACCTGTTAAAACCAACAGAACCCCCTGCGAACCTGTTGAAACCAACAGAATCATCTGTGAACCTGTTTAGACCAGCAGAATCCCCAGTGAACCTGTTAAAACCAGCAGAATCCACTGTGAACCGAATATCCTCAGCAGCAAACTGGCGAAGGTAAGACTGGCAGCCACGATGTTAAATAAGAAAGCACCAGAACAGTTTGCTAAACCACATATTCATTATCTCCTGGACCACCGGAAACCGGCGTTCCATGGAGACCACACCTTATTAAACACAAAGAAAATCAATAAGATCCAGAATTTTGGGGCAATAATTTTAGTAACGGAGCTGAAACGCATGAATGAACGAAGAGTTACCATGGGAACTTTAGGTCACAATGCAACAAGATTGGAGAAAGTAAGGAGATATGATCACAATATAAAAAATATTCATGAGATATAAAATACATGAGGTAGGTGTACAAGGAACAGAGCTGGAAATTTTTCACCCAGGTGACTGTTAGATGGTCAGAAAACCCCTTTAACAGGGCCAGATGGTCTAGAAAGCCCTCTTAACAGGGCCAGAGCAGTAGTGAGATAGTAAGCTGGACAGTGGAAGCTGCAGCAGCTCTCAGCTTCCCAGCAAGATGTGCTCGACCTCACGTAAGCTTAACTCCAGCGCCGAGCTGGAACTCGAAGCCCGTGAACTCAGCTAAGTAATGACATGTGGGTAATGCTAGTTTAAAAGTGCACAGATATGCACAACTAACCACATACACACACACACACACACACACACACACACACACACACACACACACACACACACACACACACGAGGGGGGTGAGGGGCAAGGAGGGGAGTGTGAGAGGTAACTATGGTAACGGGTCCAGCAGACCCAGCATCCACACTGCTGCCTCACGGGACCTTCACCCTTGTCACTTGTCCTTCTCTCCCCTCTTCTCTTCCTTATCCTCCCCTCTTTCCCAGTGTCTTTTCCCTCCTCCATCTCACTTTCAGCATCACCATCATTTACACATCTTCTATTTGCATCACCATAACCCTCATAGCAGGCTCCTCACCATCTACCAACCACCATCTTCATACTCCTAAATATCATCATCACCATCAATCCCTATCATCATCATCCTCATCTTCATATCCCTCGTGTTCTCCATATCATCTTCCATTCGTATTCTCCTAATATTCATATTCCCGGCTTAAGTTTCTGTGCAATAACTTGAGAAAGCCTCTCCTGCTCGGCTTCAAACTTTTAACAGTGACGTTTCTGTTTAGAAGAAGACTGAGATTGTTATTTGATGTGCAGGTATTATAAGTCTAGAGTCTGCTTTCTCTATTAATTTCTGAAGTATCCATTAGCCCAAAGTGCTTTCTTTTGTGCTTAACAGTATTGTATTACATGTAAACTACATTTTGAATATTGCGAAAGAGATATAAAGTTGTATCGTGTTGTATCTTCCCATTTTGTTGTTACTTCTCTTGAAGTCTCCCCTCATTTCGTTCGCCATATTTAGCAAGTTCTCCTCCTGATGGTGTAAACAGCATCGGTTCCACCTTTCCATGATTGATATACTCACCTATGTCTCTGTTTATATATATGTTAATTATCTACTATAAATATATCGATGTTATTAAACACATAGGAAAAGCTGACGACTATTATTGCCTAACTTCACCCTTCACTCTCCTTTCTATCTCTTGTGTCACTAAAACTACTGACACTACTTTCTACTACTACATCGACATCATGCCTAACCCTTCTAGGGTAGGGTAGGTGCCTGAGCCCGAGCCTTTAGCTCATGAGACTGTCATTCCCATTTGCCCCCTTGGGGTGGGGATGGCAGACCAGAGAGGCCTAGCTTGAGGCTAGGCCTGGGGACAGTTGGTCCCAAAGATGAGGAGGTACTTGTGCCTCCTCCCATGGGAGACTTAGGTCTCAGACACTCCCTAAAGAGGGAGCCAAGGCCGGGCCACCACTTGGAAAGGGCCCGGGCCGGGAGAATACCGGCTAATCTTTACCTAACCTAACCTCTACTACTACTACTACTACTTATACTACTACTTCCACTACCAGCATCACCACTACCACTGCTTCTTTTTCTTCCTCTCTTGGTCCCGTCCCTTTCCCCCTCGGGTATATATACTGGCTCCCTCACTCTTGTGTGTCAGTGTGACTTTGTAAATGGTCCAAGTCGGACCGAAACATCGTCGTACGCTTCTCTCTCCTATGTGAGATTTATTTGTGCATCGTACCAGTCACAGTACTGTGCCTTTTTGTTCTCTATCACTGTTATTGTGTCCGTTGCTGGTTCCGGGGATCGCCGCCCCCTCGTTCCGGTTCTAGCTATCTGGGTATTTTCCCTGAAATACGTAAATCAGACTTAAGAACTGCCAGATTAACTTTAGGAGTGTGAGGTCAATTTTCCATATACTACCCGGCTACTGTGGCTTCCATATATATCTAGAGCCATATTTCCCATAAACTTTGAAGAAATTTACTTTTTCAAAATTCCCATCATTTAATTCAGAAATCTTAAATGTCGGACGAAATCTCGGTAGTTCGGATAATGGGGTTGAAAACCTATCTACTACGTTACGCTTATTGAGGCTGCATATTTCCACTACCAGACAAATTCTCTCTAAAATGGGAATTACATTATATTCTCAGCATATATACGGTGAGATACATATACCTCTGGGTGTATATACCCTGTAAAAGCTGGGGTAAAAATATTATGTGCTTCTTTGTGAGATAATTTAATATATTAGCATAAATGTATTATGGAATAATTTCATATTACCTAATGAATTTTGATGTAAACTTTTACCAAATGCTGCCAGATATGTTTATGTAATGAAATAAATTTTGTAGAATAGTTTATATGCCTGTCAAAGAAAGAGAGAGAGAGAGAGAGAGAGAGAGAGAGAGAGAGAGAGAGAGAGAGAGAGAGAGAGAGAGAGAGAGATTTTATTGATTATATAAACAGAAAAAAAAATTCATCCTTCATTAAAGCACAAATTGAATGACCTAACAGTGACACTATTTTCCAGAAGCTGGACATCAATGGTGACGGCATGGTGACGCTGGACGAATTTATGGAAATCTGTACAACGGTACGAATACCATCCTCTAAATAATAATGATAATAATTTCTCTTTAGCCCTGTTTTCTTGTCCCTCTGTTATCTCTTCCTTTTCTCTACTCTATTTCTTCCACCCCCTCTAGCTTCTTCTTTCCTCCAGCTAACTTGTCAATGGTCTAGTTAAGACCGAAGCCTTGCTATTACTTACCTTTCTGAGTGTGGACTGTTTGTGAACTGCTGCAAGCACGGTATTATGATCTTTTGTGTGTTAACTGTAATACTGAGGTAAACAAGCCACTGTACGGGTGGGACTTGAACTCGCGGCTGGCCTGGAGTTTTACGACTCACTTTCCGTGAGTTCAGTCCTCACCCGTACCGTGATTTGTTTGCAGTCGTGTCATTACGATTTCGTGAGTCATAACACTGAGGTAACAGTGTGGACACTAAGATATATTTCTCCCTCAGGACGAGAACATCGCTAACTCGCTCACCATCCTCGACACCAGTTTCTGACATGAGGCCCCCACCTCCTCCATCCTTGTGCCTGTCACCTCACAACAAGACCTTAACTGCAACATGTAGAGGCGCGTCCCGGGGGCCCCCAAAACTGGGGCGGAGGGGCCAGCTATGGCCCCTGGGGAAGGCCACGACGCTGAGGCCACACTAAGGGCCACGGGGCCAGCTGTGGCCCTTGGGGAAGGCCACCACGCTGAGGCTACACTGGGGGCCACGGGTGTCGCAGCCGTAGTCAGAAATTCAGGAGAAGGAACTGACATTCTTAATGTGGAGGTTGATATGGAAGGTGTGGGTAGTGATGGGAGGGACTGGGGTAGACCTACGGCTAGGAGGGTTCATGGGATGAGTGTGGATAGAATGGGACTGCTAGGAGGCGTAGAAAAGGTTGTAGTTACGGGACCAGAGGAGGAAGAAGAGTTCATGCTGGACCTCACAAAGGAACCCACCTTCCTGGCCGAGACACTAATATGAAAAGTGATTCCTAGAGGTGTCGAGTCGATCTGCTTAACCCAGGGGTAAGCCACTGCCCTACTTAACCCAGGGTAACTATTCTGCTTAACCCAGGGTAAGCCACTACCCTACTTAGCCCAATGTAAGCCACTACCTTGCCTAGCCCAGGGTAAGTCACTACCCTCCCTACTACCTCATACATTACCCTCATGTCTCTAGTTTGTTTACCTTTCCTCTCACACTACCATCCCTACTCCCTAACTCTTCCTTCTCTGTTCCCTCAAGTAAGGTCTTCCCCATTACCTCCTCTTCCTTCCACTCTCTTCTATCTCAAATACGATTTTTCTTATCTTCTTGACACTCGCTCCTCTCCCCTTTACACCCCTCCTATCCCTCTTACACTCCATTTAATTCCTATTTACTCATTCCTATCTCCTTTGCACTATCATTTATTTCTCACGACACTCCCGTCGATCCTTCCACACACGCCCTCTTCCCTATCACCATTCTCTTTCCCTTCCCTTCTACATTCCTCCCTTCACAATCCTTCTACTCTCCCTTCTCCATAAGGCCATCCATCTATCCACCCTATCCTTCCACGAGAAAACGCGATTTGAGTGTATCCTAATTGTGGTTGCCGGGGGATGGGAGGGGTTCGATTCACGGTTCCTGGCCCCCGAGCCAGTGTATCTTAAACGTTTTTTATAAACCAGGTGCGCTAAACCCGTTCGGGCTCAGCGCTTTTTTTTATTACATTAATAATGTACAGCAGAGGAAGGCCCATTTGTTGTCATAGTGAGGTAGATAGCCAACCAAGCTGGCGCCATAGTGACTCAGGTGCCTGAACAAGCTGGCGCCATAGTGACTCATGTGACTGAACAAGTTGACGCCATAGAGACTCAGGTGACTGAACAAGCTGGCGCCATAGTGACGTAGATAACTACCCAAGCTGGCGCCGTAGTGACATAGAGAACTACCCAAGCTGGCGCCATAGTGACGTAGATGACTGTCCAAGCTGGCGCCATAGTAACGTAGATAACTATCCAAGCTGGCGCCATAGTGACGTAGATAACTATCCAAGCTGGCGTCATAGTGACGTAGAGAACTACCCAAGCTGGCGCCATAGTAACATAGAGAACTACCCAAGCTGGCGCCATAGTGACGTAGATGACTGTCCAAGCTGCCACCATAGTGACGTAGATGACTACCCAAACTGGCGCCATAGTGACCCAGGTGACTACCCAATCTGGCGCCATAGTGACCCAGGTGACTACCCAAGCTGGCGCCATAGTGACCCAGGTGACTACCCAAGCTGGCGCCATAGTGACCCAGGTGACTACCCAAGCTGGCGCCATAGTGACCCAGGTGACTACCCAAGCTGGCGCCACAGTGACCCAGGTGACTACCCAAGCTGGCGCCACAGTGACCCAGGTGACTACCCAAGCTGGCGCCATAGTGACCCAGGTGACTACCCAAGCTGGCGCCACAGTGACCCAGGTGACCACCCAAGCTGGCGCCACAGTGACCCAGGTGGTTGTCTTACAGCTGTGGTAACTTCCTTTAAGTGCTTTTGTCAAATAAATAACCTAATATATCTCATTCAGATATCAAATAAATTTTGGGAGTATTTTTGAAGAGAATGATGTGATTTTGGGATATACATACATGCAGTATACGTATGTATAAGTTCATATACGTTTGTTTTTAAGTATGTATAAGTGATGTGAAGTGGTAAGCCTCCACTCTCTCCTACACTCTCTGTATAGTCTCTTGTGTTCTTGACTTGTGACGCTGCTATCTTAAGAGGCGCCTGAGTTCCCCTATCTCCTAATATCAGGGTCGTTTTTCCCCTAAAATCTACATTCTCCATAATTACTATCGCATTTCCATTGTTTTCGTAAGGTGAAGTCCAGGATCTTTCCTTAATTCATGGAATGACTTAACAAATCTTTGAGGATAATTGTGTTACAGAGGTCTGAGCTCAACAACACAATTGTCCTCAAAGATTTGTTAAGTTATATCATGAATTAAGGAAAGATCCTGGACTTCACCTTACGAAATAGACAAAGCAAAGTGATAGTAATTATGGAGAATGTAGATTTTAGGGGGGAAAACATGTTATTAGAAAACAGGGGAACTGACGTACGTGCCCCTTAAACTGTTGATGTTTTCGTGAAAGTTCAGAAAAACATGTGAGCAATCACTAGGTTATATTTGTTAGAAGACGTTTCGGTCCTGGGACCTTGATCATTTCTAATATACAGAGGTTAAAAAGGTGGAGAGTGATGTGTGAGTGACACATGGTGACCCGAAGAATGATATATTGGGATGGGGACAGGTAGACAGTGTGACTCCTGTGTTGTTAAATAGGTGGTGCCTTGCTATGTGTCACTAACACCTCTGCTTAAATATACATAACCTAGTGTTTCCTCATGTGCCTTTCTAAGCCAATTTGTCGGTAACTATTACCAAGGTTTATACATGAAAGTTAGTTGATCTTCTTTGGTTTATTAGCCTGGGAAGGTTAAACAATATCAGGGTGGCCCAAGAAAGTCGGACTGTGTGGGTCGTTTCTGTTGGGTTGGCGGAGCTTTCCTTTGTCGGGAAACAAGACAAGTTGTTTTCTGACACCGATCTCTGTCACGTCACGACTTGTAGAGTGAAGTATCCGCTGATCTACCACACCTGAGTTTTATTTCCCGTTTAATGAACAGAGGATCACTACCCAGCAGTGATCCTCTGTTGTAGAGGATCACTACCCAGCCGCGATCCTCTGTTGTAGAGGATCACTACCCAGCAGTGAATCCTAAGATCTTTGTTTTCTTTTCTTTTTTTTGGGGGGGGGGGGTTCAATCCTCTTCCCCAGGAAGCGGTTCACAGGAACCCACAAACACTTACCTGCTGTTAGGTGAATTAGGGACAGCAGGTGTAAGGAGACTGGAGCATACGTCTCGGCTAACCCTGAGGTCGAACCTGGCTTCATTTTGTGAGCTGAATAATCTCCCACTGAGCTTTGGTACTTTGCTTGCTGGCTGACTGTCAGCTGTGCTAGGTACAGCTCCCGGCCCGGGGCTGACAAGAGTATTATTATTAAGTGATCCTCACCAAGGCTTCAGTGAGGCCGCTGTTTTCAGTTCAGTGAGTAATTTTTTATACAAGTTAGTGATTGTAGCCCCCTCAGTGAGTGTGACTGTAGCCGCCCCTCAATGATTGTAGCTTCCCTTCAGTATGATTGTAGCCCTTTCAGTGAATGTGACTGTAATCCTTCAACGAGCGTAACTGCAGCCTGTCAGTGAGTGATGATTGTTGCCTCTTCAAGGAGTGTTGAGTTATCCTCGCCGTGGTTTCAGTGAGACTGGTATCTTGTGAGCACTATGATGGTTGGTGGAAGTTCGTGACGCCACACTGCCTTCACTGACGTCGTCCGGCAGTTGTTTATTATAAGAATATCCATGGCATCAACTTGGGCATCAGCTGCAAACTTAATGCTGGAGAGGCATCGTGCCCTCCTGCTCTCTCTCCAGGCAAGAAAGTGAGTGCTTCAAGGTAGTGTGTGTGTGTGTGTGTGTAGATAGTATATGATTCAAGTACGGGTCATTTTGTTTGCCAATTACGTATAGTTATACATGTTAGCGAGTGTATTTTGTGGGCGAGTTAATAGTGCATCCTGTGTATGTTGCTAGGTTAACAAGTGTATCTTACTGTGCGTTGACATGATCATGAGGGTATCTTAGTGTTTGTGTGTGAGTCTGTCTTCGTTAGTGTAGAGTAACAAGCGTATTTTTGATGTGGGTTAATAAAGTGAGGGTATTCAGGAGTGGGATGATAAAGTAGGATATTCTGGAGTGGGTTGTAACTGGGGTATTCAGGAGTGGGATGATGAACTAGAGTATTCTGGAGTAGGTTGTAACTGGGGTATTCTGGAGTGGGATGATAAACGGGTATTGTGGAATACGTTGATAAACTAGGGTATCTCAGAATGGATTAACAAGTTGGGGCATTTAATGTGAGTCTATAAACCAAGGTATCTTCCTGTGGGAGGACAAACTAGGGTATATAGTCGTGAGCGTGGATGACCAGGAATATCTCACTAGCATGAGTGTGAGAAGCGATCTCTTGGTCTATACAGACGAAACCATGTGATATACAATGGCAACCGACGCATGATCCTCCTGTTCTCTCCCGGTCAATGCTTGCTATCTGAGGGGTCAGTCAATGGGCATTTCCGTACGCATCAGCCAGGCAGATTTCGTCTCAAGCGGAACCATGTCCAAGCCTCGCTGTTCACTTAATCTTTCACGACTCTTAACACGTGAACTGTGGCCGATTTTCATTCCAATTACGAAAACAATGAACACGTCCAAAAACAAAACATAGGAAGAGTAATGTATTTTAATATGTATTTGCTAGATGTGTGTGTTTAGCATACGTTGCTATAAAGTGGATTCTAAGTCCCATAGCTATTTTAATGGCTGTAGCTGTTGTTGTTGTTCTTGTTGTTGTTGATCTCGTCCCTCGACATAAAGACTGGGAAATATTACTCTGTAGTTACTGTGTACCTAAATTTACCCCGTCAGCCTAGCTGCCTGACAGTCCAAGCAGTGTACTAGTCATGTCCCCCCATTAAAACAAGGTGACCATATGGGTTTCATCAAAAACCGATATTAAAAATGTTCTTCTTTAGATTGTAGTATATGGTCCTTATTTTGTGTTGTGTGGGGAGTGTGTGACAGAATTTGTAACTGAGTTGTGTGAGTGACTGTAGTAATGTGCGTGTGTGTGTGTGTGTGTGTGAGTGTTCTCTTGTGGATACATATATGTGTGTGTTTTGTACAGGAGAAGTAATGTATTATGACCAATGATATTATGTCATATGTATTACGTATGACCAGTGATATACACCATATGTATTATGACCAATGATATTACGCCATGTGTATTATGTATGATCAGTGACATCTCGTCACCTATTATGTAAGACCAATGACATCGTGTCGTATGTATTATGTATGACCAGTTACATATGACACATGCATTATCTATGACCAGTGACAATATACCACATGTATTGTAATGTTAAGTAACATTATGCCATATTAAAGTGAAGAAAATCTTGAGTTTTTCTTCCTTATTCACCTGAGATTAAAGATGACACAGCAGAATGTACCTAAGTGCATCTTACTCCCAGAGTAAGATGTCTCACTCCCAGAGTAAGATGCCTCACTCCCAGAGTAAGATGTCTCACTCCCAGAGTAAGATGCCTCACTCCCAGAGTAAGATGCCTCACTCCCAGAGTAAGATGCCTCACTCCCAGAGTAAGATGCCTCACTCCCAGAGTAAGATGCCTCACGCCCAGAGTAAGATGCCTCACTCCCAGAGTAAGATGCCTCACTCCCAGAGTAAGATGCCTCACTCCCAGAGTAAGATGCCTCACTCCCAGAGTAAGATGCCTCACTCCCAGAGTAAGATGCCTCACTCCCAGAGTAAGATGTCTCACTCCCAGAGTAAGATGCCTCACTCCCAGAGTAAGATGCCTCACTCCCAGAGTAAGATGCCTCACTCCCAGAGTACGATGCCTCACTCCCAGAGTAAGATGTCTCACTCCAAGAGTAAGATGACTCACTCCCAGAGTAAGACGCCTCACTCCCAGAGAAAGATGCGTCATTGATGTCAGCTAGGACTGTATACCATATACTTGTAGTAAATAAAGATATTATTACAATATATTATGTAAGAAACTTGAAGCTATCGGCATAGGTTCCGTAGACTGGTTTAAGTCCTACCTTAGCAACAGCAGACAAATTGTCAAAATCGACAAAACAGAATCCGAACCCCTGCCGATAACATGTGGAGTTCCCCAAGGTAGTATTCTGGGTCCCTTATTATTCCTATGTTATGTAGACAATATGCCCATCAGTGTCAAGTGGCACGAAACATAAACTAAGGATAAATCATTTTAATGTCCGGTGTAATAAGTAAGTTTATTCAGGTATACACAAGTACAGTTACATAGATTATCATACATGGTAGCATATATGTAGAGAACCTAGGATAACTCAAAAAAGTCAGACTTATTCCCATTGGGGTCCTTTTCATACCTTATTATACTATGGAGATAATATCATACTATAAAGGAGATATACTAGGAATAATGTAAAATGAGTTATTTGCATTTGCATGGGGAGCCCATCACTTCAGTTTCCTCAGTAAAGTATCTGGGAATTCCCTTTGACCCATGCACGTCAGGAAATTTGATAAGGAACAATGTAGTAAAGAAAGCGCATGCCAGACTGAAGTTCCTCTATAGACAAGCACAATGTCTACCTACTGAGACTCGCAGGACCCTATGTCTACCTCTTATACAATGTCATGTGGACTACTCTTACACTTCATGTTTGTGTGTAGTGGCTGGTTCTTCCTCTAAGTCAGTCGCTTAGAGAACAATAGATTGGTTCAAGACGCAGTCTCACCAACTTTGCGAGAAGTCTGTTGATTCCAAGTGGATTCTGGAAAATGAAAAGCACCTTGAAATTAAGGAACTGGGTTATGGAGGGTGTGGTAAGACCCAGCTCTGGAATCTTCCAGGATATGACGGACCAGTGGTCCTCAAAAACATCTTTAAATCTAATACCCGAGAAACGGATTGTCTGCGCGAGGCCCAGACCTTGAGAAACTCAATGGTGCAGGTGGAGCTCCAAGACTTCTGGGTTTGTCTCCTGAGATAGGATGTTACTTTGTCTTTCTTGGGGTTGGAGGATCTCGAACCTCTCGGCCACAACCAGGAGACAGGTGGGGAAAAATTAGATGATTTGTTTTGGCTAAAAGCCATTGAAAGCATCATCAAGAACTTGACTAACATCCACCAGAAAGTAATTGTCCATCTGGACCTTAAACAGAACAATGTGATAGTGGGCAGAACCAACCCAAAATATCCAAAAATTTCTATAATTGATTTCAGACTTTCAACCTGCCCAGGCCAGCCTTGGGTTTATGGCGACTAAACTACAAGTTTTTGTAGTTTAGCCCCTGGACCTGCTACGAAGCTGCTATAGGTCAGCCTGTTACAATGATGTGGTTGGAGTCGCCCTGCTCATCAAACAGGCTATTGGAATAATGGAGTGTCAGCCCCACCTGATGATGACCCTGGCCCTTGAAGAGCCTCAGCCAGGACCCAAAGGAGAGACCTGACCTCCGAGCAATGCAAAAAATCACTAAGCTCTTCACTGCCAAATTTTTTGAGCTCCTTGGCTATGGCTTCTTACAAAAAGGAAAAAAGAAAAAATATACAAAAAGGATTTCTTTTTTTTTATTTATTTGTTATATCCTTAAAAAAAAGGAACTTGAAGAGCAACTGCCTCCACATGGTAAGTTCTGGGTACCTTGTGTGACTGTGAGGACTTGGGCATTCATGTGTGACTGTCACTACATGACCAGTCATGCGAGTGTGGAGTAGATCAGTTACACAAAATAGCTGAGAGCTGCTCGCACTCTATATTGTCTGGATCTGGGGAATATGTTGTTTAGATAGACAACGTATTATCTATTTCTGGACAATGTGTTGTCTAGAAATAGATACATTGTATTCCTTGTTCCTCTTTCTTTTTGACCCAATACGGGAGGTTCCTTGCTGCTGACCTGTATTCTAATTCATTGATCAAAGTCTGAATGGTTTCCATGCCCCAGGAGCTTTGATCTCCACGAGGCTGTGTAATCCTAGATTTAGCGCTCAACCATGATTATAATATAATTATGATCTCTACGAGTTTTGCACTCCCCTCATGAATAATAATAAATAACTAAATACGCTAAGGCACACTACATATGCATGTACAGGCATATGTATACATATGTACCGTACATAGCTTTAAGAAGATGTATGATAAGTAGACCTAGTGGCGACCAGTGAAGAGGCTGGGCCAGGAGCTGTGACTCGACTGCTTCAACCACAATTAGGTGAGTACCTCTATAATTGATTTCTGACTTTCAGCCCGCCCAGGCCAGCCTTGGGCTTGTGGTGACTACGAAAAGAACTGTTTCAGCATATTTTTGTAGTTTAGCCCCTGGACCTGCTATGAAGCTGCTATGGGTCAGCCTGTTACAACGAAAAGTGTTGTGGTGGGAGTCACCCTGCTCGTCAAACAGGTTATTGGAATGGTAGGTAAGACACATAGGCAACAGTTAGGCAACTATATTCCGAAACGTTTTGCCTACACAGTAGGCTTCTTCAGTCGAATACAGAAAGTAGGCAGGAACAGTAGAGATGTGAAGACGATGTAATCAGTCCATCACCCTCGAAGTCGTAGAATTTGAGGTTGTCAATCCCTCAGCCTGGAGAAGTTCAGTTCCATAGTCAGGAACTATCTGAAGATCAAGCGACAGTGCGGAGACTTAAATACTGTCGGAAGGAGAGGTGCCGAGTAGTAGTAGTAGTGAGAATGTAGCCACTGAGAGGTCATGTCCCTCTCAGATCCAACAAATCTCACTTGAAAAGGTTGTCCAAGGTGTTTTCTGTACCAAGATGCCATGTGTTGCAGTGTCTGACAAGATGAACATCAAAATGGTATACAATACCGGCAGGTTGGTAGGTAAGACACATAGGCAACAGTTAGGCATTCTCACTACTACTACTACTCTGCACCTCTCCTTCCGACAGTATTTAAGTCTCCGCACTGTCGCTTGATCTTCAGATAGTTCCTGACTATGGAACTGAACTTCTCCAAGCTGAGGGACTGACAACCTCAAATTCTACGACTTCAAGGGTGATGGACTGATTACATCGTCTTCACATCTCTACTGTTCCTGCCTACTTTCTGTATTCAACTGAAGAAGCCTACTGTGTAGGCGAAACGTTTCAGAATAAAGTTGCCTAACTGTTGCCTATGTGTCTTACCTACCAACCTGTCGGTATTGTATATCATTTTGATGTTCAGGTTATTGGAATAATGGAGCGTCAGCCCCACCAGTTGATGACCCTGGCCCTGAAGGGCCTCAGCCAGGACCCACAGGAGAGACCTAACCAGAAGAAGTACCTCCGAACAATACAAAAAATCATTAAGCTCTTCACTGCCAAATTTGGTTGAGCTCCATGGCTACGGCTTCTTACGAAAAGGAAAAGGAAAAATAATTATATATATATGTGAACAGTATTTAGATAAAGGTAGGGAAGTTTTTATTGCATTTATGGATTTAGAAAAGGCATATGATAGAGTGGATAGGGGAGCAATGTGGCAGATGTTGCAAGTATATGGAATAGGTGGTAAGTTACTAAATGCTGTAAAGAGCTTTTATGAGGATAGTGAGGCTCAGGTTAGGGTGTGTAGAAGAGAGGGAGAATACTTCCCAGTAAAAGTAGGTCTTAGACAGGGATGTGTAATGTCACCATGGTTGTTTAATATATTTATAGATGGGGTTGTAAAAGAAGTAAATGCTAGGGTGTTCGGGAGAGGGGTGGGATTAAATTATGGGGAATCAAATTCAAAATGGGAATTAACACAGTTAGAGCTAAAGAAGGAGTAGCAATAATGTTGAAGGATAAGCTATGGCAGGAAAAGAGGGACTATAAATGTATTAATTCAAGGATTATGTGGAGTAAAATAAAGATTGGATGTGAAAAGTGGGTTATAATAAGCATGTATGCACCTGGAGAAGAGAGAAGTGTAGAGGAGAGAGAGAGATTTTGGGAAATGTTGAGTGAATGCGTGGGGAGTTTTGAATCAAGTGTGAGAGTAATGGTGGTTGGGGATTTCAAAGCTAAAGTGGGTAAAAATGTTATGGAGGGAGTAGTAGGTAAATTTGGGGTGCCAGGGGTAAATGTAAATGGGGAGCCTTTAATTGAGCTATGTGTAGAAAGAGATTTGGTAATAAGTAATACATATTTTATGAAAAAGAGGATAAATAAATATACAAGGTATGATGTAGCACGTAATGAAAGTAGTTTATTAGATTATGTATTGGTGGATAAAAGGTTGATGGGTAGGTTCCAGGATGTACATGTTTATAGAGGGGCAACTGATATATCGGATCATTATTTAGTTGTAGCTACAGTTAGAGTAAGAGGTAGATGGGAAAAGAGGAAGGTGGCAACAACAAGTAAGAGGGAGGTGAAAGTGTATAAACTAAGGGAGGAGGAAGTTCGGGCGAGATATAAGCAACTATTGGCAGAAAGGTGGGCTAGTGCAAAGATGAGTAGTGGGGGGGTTGAAGAGGGTTGGAATAGTTTTAAAAATGCAGTATTAGAATGTGGGGCAGAAGTTTGTGGTTATAGGAGGGTGGGGGCAGGAGGAAAGAGGAGTGATTGGTAGAATGATGAAGTAAAGGGTGTGATAAAAGAGAAAAAGGTAGCTTATGAGAGGTTTTTACAAAGCAGAAGTGTTATAAAAAGAGCAGAGTATATGGAGAGTAAAAGAAAGGTAAAGAGAGTGGTGAGAGAGTGCAAAAGGAGAGCAGATGATAGAGTGGGAGAGGCACTGTCAAGAAATTTTAATGAAAATAAGAAAAAATTTTGGAGTGAGTTAAACAAGTTAAGAAAGCCTAGGGAAAGTATGGATTTGTCAGTTAAAAATAGAGTAGGGGAGTTAGTAGATGGGGAGATGGAGGTATTAGGTAGATGGCGAGAATATTTTGAGGAACTTTTAAATGTTAAGGAAGAAACAGAGGCAGTAATTTCATGCACTGGTCAGGGAGGTATACCATCTTTTAGGAGTGAAGAAGAGCAGAATGTAAGTGTGGGGGAGGTACGTGAGGCATTACGTAAAATGAAAGGGGGTAAAGCAGCTGGAACTGATGGGATCATGACAGAAATGTTAAAAGCAGGGGGGGGATATAGTGTTGGAGTGGTTGGTACTTTTGTTTAATAAATGTATGAAAGAGGGGAAGGTACCTAGGGATTGGCAGAGAGCATGTATAGTCCCTTTATATAAAGGGAAAGGGGACAAGAGACTGTAAAAATTATAGAGGAATAAGTTTACTGAGTATACCAGGAAAAGTGTACGGTAGGGTTATAATTGAAAGAATTAGAGTTAAGACAGAATGTAGGATTGCGGATGAGCAAGGAGGTTTCAGAGTGGTTAGGGAATGTGTAGATCAAGTATTTACATTGAAGCATATATGTGAACAGTATTTAGATAAAGGTAGGGAAGTTTTTATTGCATTTATGGATTTAGAAAAGGCATATGATAGAGTGGATAGAGGAGCAATGTGGCAGATGTTGCAAGTATATGGAACAGGTGGTAAGTTATTAAATGCTGTAAAGAGTTTTTATGAGGATAGTGAGGCTCAGGTTAGGGTGTGTAGAAGAAAGGGAGACTACTTCCCGGTAAAAGTAGGTCTTAGACTGGGATGTGTAATGTTAATCATAGAATTGATGAGGGAAAAAAGGTGAGTGGTGCGTTGAGGTATATGTGGAGTCAAAAAACGTTATCTATGGAGGCAAAGAAGGGAATGTATGAAAGTATAGTAGTACCAACACTCTTATATGGGTGTGAAGCTTGGGTGGTAAATGCAGCAGCGAGCAGACGGTTGGAGGCAGTGGAGATGTCCTGTTTAAGGGCAATGTGTGGTGTAAATATTATGCAGAAAATTCGGAGTGTGGAAATTAGGAAAAGGTGTGGAGTTAATAAAAGTATTAGTCAGAGGGCAGAAGAGGGGTTGTTGAGGTGGTTTGGTCATTTAGAGAGGATGGATCAAAGTAGAATGACATGGAAAGCATATAAATCTATAGGGGAAGGAAGGAGGGGTAGGGGTCGTCCTCGAAAGGGTTGGAGAGAGGGGGTAAAGGAGGTTTTGTGGGCAAGGGGCTTGGACTTCCAGCAAGCGTGCGTGAGCGTGTTAGATAGGAGTGAATGGAGACGAATGGTACTTGGGACCTGACGATCTGTTGGAGTGTGAGCAGGGAAATATTTAGTGAAGGGATTCAGGGAAACCGGTTATTTTCATATAGTCGGACTTGAGTCCTGGAAATGGGAAGTACAATGCCTGCACTTTAAAGGAGGGGTTTGGGATATTGGCAGTTTGGAGGGATATGTCGTGTATCTTTATATGTGTATGCTTCTAAACTGTTGTATTCTGAGCACCTCTGCAAAAACAGTGATAATGTGCGAGTGTGGTGAAAGTTGTGATGAATGGTTTGAAAAACCGACAAGTTGAAGATTGAGACACTTATGCAGCATATGGGTATCTTTATTCAGGAAACGTTTCGCCACACAGTGGCTTCATCAGTCCAATACAAAGAGGAAGGCGTAAGGAGAGGAGTAGAATGAGGTAATCAGTCCCTCAGCCTGGAGTCGATGTGTTCAGTCCATCAATCTTGTAGAATGTACAGCATAGGGCCGTAGACGTGGCTTATATACTGTAGTGAGGTGAGGTGAAGCAGGCGGAGGCGGGGTCATAGTGGTACCATCCACTAGTCGAAGTAGGTCTTCGTCCAAAGGTTGAACAAGTGTTGAAGAATTCTTTGTAACAACATCCCATGATGCTGCAGTGTCTGACAGTTGTGATGAATGGTTTGAAAAACCGACAAGTTGAAGATTGAGACACTTATGCAGCATATGGGTATCTTTATTCAGGAAACGTTTCGCCACACCTCACTACAGTATATAAGCCACGTCTACGGCCCTATGCTGTACATTCTACAAGATTGATGGACTGAACACATCGACTCCAGGTTGAGGGACTGATTACCTCATTCTCCTCCTCTCCTTACGCCTTCCTCTTTGTATTGCACTGATGAAGCCACTGTGTGGCGAAACGTTTCCTGAATAAAGATACCCATATGCTGCATAAGTGTCTCAATCTTCAACACTACACAGTGTTTATTAATGATTTTGTTGATGTGTAGTGATGGTGTTCTTGATGTGTAGTGATGGTGTTCTTGATGTGTAGTGATGGTGTTCTTGATGTGTAGTGATGGTGTTCTTGATGTGTAATGAAGGTGGTGTTTTTGTGTACAGATTTTGTGTACAGATATTAAGTGATGTGTAGTGATGTGTGATGATATTGTAGTGATGTTGAAGTGTAGTGATGTGTATTGATGTTCATTTGTAGTGATGTGAAGTCATGTGTAGTGTTGTGTAGTGATTCTGTGTAGTGATTATGTTGTGTATTGAAGAAGTGTAATGATTGTCTTTTGTAGTGATGTTCATGTTTATTGATGTGAAGTTGGGTATTGATATTATGTCGTGATGCATATTGACAATAATGTATAATGATATTTTGTGATGCTGATCTGTAGTGATTGTAGTAATGTGTAATGATCATGTATAGTGATGCTGTGTAGTAATTTTGTTATATAGTGGTGTTGTGTATTGATGCCGGGTAGTAATGTGTAGTGATACTGATACATGTATGTAGTGATGTTGATGTGTTGTGTTGTGTATTGATGCTGTGTAATAATGTGATATGAAATGATGATATGTAGTGATGATGTATAGTGATAATTTGTAGTGATAATGTTGTATAATGATGTTCATGTATAGTGAGTGGTTGAGAATAGTTGCATGTGTGGGGCAGTGATCTTTTTGGCAATGAATGAAATGTGGTGTAATTTAAAGTCAGGACGTGCCTGCCAAGTGCCATGTCCATGGGCTTAAGTGGTTCTGTGGTGACAGAAGTAAAGTGAAGAGAGGTCTTGTGGCACTGTATGTCTGAGAAAACTTGAACTGCTGTATAAAAAGCACTCAAGAACTAGTCTAATTTCTTACACCTAAATTTTACAGGTTTTTAACTGCTGTATACACTAGGATACACTATGCATAAAGACACTAATATTTCATTTTAAAGAGAGTCATCCTGTTTACAAGCTGAAGAAAATTGGATTCCATACAGGTGCATATATATATTTTTCAGTGAATATCAGCAACATTTTTATTCATTAGGGTGATAATTGGAACATGATATTATAAATAACAAAAAGGCACAATACCGTGACTGGAACGATACACAAATAACCCGCACATAAAAGACAGAAGCTTACGACGACGTTTCGGTCCGACTTGGACCATTGACAAAGTCACACTAACAGAGGAGGAGCAGAACGGCGATATATATAGGCAGGAAGAGGTGGAGGTAGTAGTAGTGGTAGTAGTAGTAGTAGTAGTAGTAGTACAAGAATTGTATATAATACCGACAGGATGAAATGACACATGCACAACACCCGGGCATCCCCACCGTAGACGTTTCGCCATCCAGCCAGCCACTGGATGGCGAAACGTTCACAACAAAGACAACCAGACGCCGCACATGTGTCTAATTTCATCAGTAGATGTAGTAGAAGAAGAAGAGGTAGTAGTAGTGGTAGTGGTAGAAGTGGGAAATAAGGAAGACGAGCCAGTCAAATACAAAGGAAGGGGAGCACTGCAAGAGAGCTAGAAACCCACAGAGGGAGAGCAAGCGCACCGAGGTGCGTGAAAGGGGAAGTGGTGAAATAAAATAAAGAAGGAACAGAAACACGAGACAGGAGAGAGAAAGACAACCCAGAGGAGAAAAGGAGAGAGGAAAGGGGAAGAGGAAGAAGAAAAAAAGAAGAAGAAGAAAAAATGAGGATTCAGGTTAAGTCACGGGTGTTCTGAAGTTTGGAGCATTTTACAATGTAGTGGGAGAGGAAGGCATCTACAGAGACGAAGCCAGGGCTAAGGTTCATACACAACTTTCCTTGTATGAATCTTAGCCCTGGCTTCGTCTCTGTAGATGCCTTCCTCTCCCACTACATTGTAAAATGCTCCAAACTTCAGAACACCCGTGACTTAACCTGAATCCTCATTTTTTTTTCTTCTTCTTTTTCTTCTTCCTCTTCCCCTTTCCTCTCTCCTTTTCTCCTCTGGGTTGTCTTTCTCTCTCCTGTCTCGTGTTTCTGTTCCTTCTTTATTTTATTTCACCACTTCCCCTTTCACGCACCTCGGTGCGCTTGCTCTCCCTCTGTGGGTTTCTAGCTCTCTTGCAGTGCTCCCCTTCCTTTGTATTTGACTGGCTCGTCTTCCTTATTTCCCAATTCTACCACTACCACTACTACTACCTCTTCTTCTTCTACTACATCTACTGATGAAATTAGACACATGTGCGGCGTCTGGTTGTCTTTGTTGTGGACGTTTCGCCATCCAGTGGCTGGCTGGATGGCGAAACGTCTACGGTGGGGATGCCCGGTTGTTGTGCATGTGTCATTTCATCCTGTCGGTATTATATACAATTCTTGTACTACTACTACTACTACTACTACTACTACCACTACTACTACCTCCACCTCTTCCTGCCTATATATAGCCGTTCTGCTCCTCCTCTGTTAGTGTGACTTTGTCAATGGTCCAAGTCGGACCGAAACGTCGTCGTAAGCTTCTGTCTTTTATGTGCGGGTTATTTGTGTAACATGATATTATCACTGCTAATGTATATACATATTATTTTATAGTACTTGCTTTTGTTTTGTTTTCAAACTGTTAATCATCAATTTAACAGACCTCAATTTAGTGGACTGTGGAAAGATGGACAAAATCTACTGGGTTAGCTGATACAAATGCAATGGATAAAATTCTGCTTTGTTGAGCTGATTTAGAAACAATGGGCAAAATCTGCTGGTCAGTGGATTTGAAAGTAATGAACAAAAGTCCACCGGTCAGCTGATTCAGAAACAATGGACAAAGTCCAGTGGTCACCCAATTTGAAAGCAACAGACAAAATCCATTACAGAACTGTCCATTACTGTTAGGATCATGGTAAAACAATCTCATTTCTATCCACCATAACTGCCATCACCAGTTAACCCTATTAGTCTATACAGTACTGCTAATTTGAATACAAGTGGTTTGATATACTACTGAACATTCTCAAAGTCTACTCTTCACATATTAATTTACACTTTGTGAAAGCAGTGACAGATAGTAAATTAGCATTTTTATTATCAATAAGCCATACATACAGATTTGACAAGTCATTATTAACATCACTTGGCTTCCAGCAATAAAAGAACTACTGGATTAAGCCAACCCAGTGACAGTAAAATACAGAGGAATAGAATAAAGGGGCTTGTGGAAAACCACCTTGTCCCAACAGCATACCTAGAAAATTAATATACTGAATATAGATATTCTTTCTTTCAACACACCGGCCGTATCCCACCAAGGCAGGGTGGCCCAAAAGGAAAAACGAAAGTTTCTCCTTTTACATTTAGTAATATATACAGGAGAAGAGGTTACTAGCCCCTTGCTTCCGGCATTTTAGTCGCCTCTTACAACACGCATGGCTTACGGAGGAAGAATTCTGTTCCACTTCCCCATGGAGGTAAGAGGAAATAAACAAGAACAAGAACTAGTAAGAAAAATGGAAGAAAACCCAGAGAGTTGTGTATATACATATATGCTTGTACATGTATGTGTAGTGTGGCCTAAGTGTAAGTAGAAGTAGCAAGACGTACCTGAAACCTTGCATGTTTATGAGACAGAAAAATGGACACCAGCAATCCTACCATCATGTAAAACAATTACAGGTTTCCGTTTTACACTCACTTGGCAGGACGGTAGTACCTCCCTGGGTGGTTGCTGTCTACCAACCTACTACCTAAGAATATAGATATTAAATATACAGAATTCTATCTCTATCTGTATACTTAATTCCTCATTGCCTCTACGAACTCATTCCTTCCTTACTGTGGTGACAAAATGCAAAATTTATTACAGACATTACAAATGTTTTCAAGCATTAAAAATTTAAAAAAAGAAACTGAAAAATCCCACCTGAGAAATAATACACCTGACTTAGTTATCACACAGGTGTGAACAAAATACAGAAAGTCCTCAAAAAGGACATAAAGGTTAATCCTTTCAGGGTCCAGAGGCCAAATTTCAAAGTGTGCACCAGGATCCAAGAATTTTCGAAAAATAATTTTGTTATTTTTTCTTATGAAATGGTAGAGAATCTCTTTCTGAAGGTAATAAAACAAAAAGTATGAAATTTGATGGAAAATTGATGAAATTATGTTCTCATGAATTTTGATGTGTCACTGATATTTATGCATCAACGATTTTGCCGACTTTGACTCCCATTTTAGGCCAATTACAGTATTCCAGTCAACCAAATTCTTAGCTATTTCACTAGTATTACTTCTATTCTATCGATTCAGCACAAGAAATCTCCAAGTCAACTGTTTCAACAACAAAATAAAGTGACCAGAAATTGGTAATTTGGCCAATTTAATGCAAAGTTCAAAATATTCCAATTTCAAAATAGGGTCCAGAATAAACAATGCAGGCATTCCTGGCACTAAACTAACATTTCCTCTGTTCATTAGTTACGTTTTCAGGCTTTACAAATGAATTCCATTTTGATTTTTTATTCATATAATAAATTTTTATTCAAACCAAATAGAAGATTTACTGTTATGCAATACTGTAATAATTGTATAAATAATATCACCACATTTGTGAATGTATATCAGACCCACCAGCTGTCATGTATTAGACTTGTGAGATCATTTGTTTACTCTTGAACATCAGCAAAAATTTAATATTTCTGCTACTTTGAGCTCAGTTTCAAGCCATTTCTAGTACTAAAAATCAAAATCATCTCTATTTCTGTAGTATATCTTCCATTCTATCAAATGAGACCAAGAAATTGCAAATACAACTTTAAAAACATACGAAAAAACACTGCAAAATCGCTGTTTTAATCGAAAATTACGGTCTCAGTATTTTTCTATAATTATGCACTGTGTGCTGCAGGATTTGCTTTATGTGGTGCACACATACTACATAGATGTATTCTCTCATATCTAGGCCAAAATTTACTGCTCACAGCTTATCAGAGTGAGCTGAGCTCATGGCGAAGACCTACGGTTTGGACCCTGAACATAAAGACATTGATTTACGGCACGGACCCTGAAAGGGTTAAACAGTAGAAGAGAAGATATATGAAAAGACTGAAGAGTATAAAGAAAATTAAAAATAGAATATGAGAAAAACAATAAAAAATATACATTGACAAATTAATGTGGAACTGAATAAATTTAGCAGATCAGGTGGCATTGTAGTGAAAGTATAATTAAAGAAAAATCAAACACTGAAGGGGTATAGTACAGACATTGTTTTGTTCCCAATAACAGTGCTTTTTGGGGAAGTGGAAAAGAATTCTTCTTCCCTAAGCCATGCATGTCATAAGAGGCGACTAAAATACTGGGAGCGAGGGGCTAGTAACCCCTTCTCCTGTATACATTACTAAATTTAAAAAGAGAAACTTAGTTTTTCTTTTTAGGTCACCCTGTCTGGGTGGGGTACAGCTGGTTTGTTGAAGAAAAAAAATGTGCTTCTATATGAAACAAAAGCTGCTAGCTTGCTACCTCAGTGATACACATTCTTGTGAGATTTAACACAAACTTCTACTTTATTTAACTGATATAGTGGAAGAACAGTTAACAGAGAAAGAGTGATACTATAAGTGTGTATGTACACCGCAAAATGCACAAAACCAAACAAGCCATGTATGCTAGGTCTTCCAGGCAAGTGTGATGATAGTGTGAGGATCTACTGAGAGAACCATCTGTCCAACCCTGCTATCCACAAGCTTCACTCTTGCTACATCATGGCCTCTGTGAGGAAGAAAAAATTTAAATTACAATTTCACTTATTATATACTGCAGATAATTATCCAATGCAAAGAAACTAGAGTTTTGCATAATAAAAAATCCTTATGTTAAAATTATTACTTTTGAAGGAAAAACAAAAATACTGTAATGATTATAACATAATAGTACAAACAATAGGCATATTAGGAAAAACAATAAAACACTTTTTATGTATATTCTGCTGCCAGTCACATAAATATAGTACTTCACTGTAAAATAACTTCATCCATCCCTAACCTTGGACTGAAACTGAAGCCTCACATTCCCCAGGTACTATATGACCCCAATGGATTTAGTGCTCTCCCGTACATATCTCAATAAGTAACACTCACTGATGTATATGCAAGTCTCATTACCAAGACTGTAACAATTCACAACTAAATTACAAATTAAAAATCAAAATGGGATGATGTTCCAGTCCATCCTGAATCATTATCAAGTCAGAAGGAAGAGGAAAGAAACCCAGACAATATATCAAGTTGAAGAGACAGTCAAGCTCATGTAACAGCCTCTGAAGAAACTATGTGCCAACTACATTTCAATGTATAGCAGTGATGGACGTATTGTCTGCTGAAGAAACTCCAATTCACTGACATCTGACTTGATCTACAAAACTTTTATGTTAACTTTTGTTTCTTTTTAAGAGAATGATGCAGATGAAAGGTTTATAAATATTTTCCTTCTTCAAATTTGGCTGGCACATCACCTAGATGATACACTGCATTAACTCTAATTTTTTTTATTACTGCATCAGCTATTTCCCACCAAGGTAGGGTGACCTGAAAAAGAAGAAACACTTTCATCATCATTCACTTCATTATTGTCTTGCCAGACACATGCCGACACTACAGTTCAAAAACTGCAATATATCTTCACCCCTCCTTCAGAGTGCAGGCACAGTGCCAACCTCCAGGACTGAAGTCCAGCTAACCTTTTTCTCTGACTCCCTTCATAAATGTTACTTTGCTCACACTCCAACAGCACGTTAAGTCATAAAAGCCACTTGCCTCCACTTGCTCCTATCTAACACATTCACGCACACTTGCTGGAAGTCTAAGCCCCTTGCACACAAAGCCTCCTTTACCCCTTCCCTCCAACCTTTCCTAGGCCAACCCCTACCTTGCCTTCCTTCCACTAACATCCTAACTTGCATTAACAAATAATAAGAGATTCAGGAAAACTGGTTAGCCAAACTTGAGTCCTGGAGGTGGGAAGTACAGTGCCTGCACTCTCAAGGAGGGGGTGGGGATATTTGCTGTTTGGAGGGACATCTGAACTGTCGTATTTATGTGCCTCTGGCAAAACAGTGATAGCATGAATGATGGGTAAAGTGTTTCTTTTTCAGGTTACCCTACCTCGGTGCATTCAAGTAACTTACTTGTTCAGAAACATGAGCACCGTTACATTGTCTGGGCGCACAAATGCAGTACTACTGAGAGAAGGTGTCGCCTCTCCAGAGTACACTCTCCTTAGTGCCACACGTTGACTTCCTTCTGGCAGGAACTTTGTGAAGTGAGCCAAAGCATAGTACATGGGTTGTTTGTAGAATTCTCTACCAGGCTGAAAAATAAGTATATTTCTAAAAACTTTCACTACACAGTTATGAAGCTGAAAAGTCGCACTGACATTACAATACAGTGGACCCCCGCTTAACGATCACCTCCCAATGCGACCAATTATGTAAGTGTATTTATGTAAGTGCGTTTGTACGTGCATGTTTGGGGGTCTGAAATGGACTAATCTACTTCACAATATTCCTTATGGGAACAAATTCGGTCAGTACTGGCACCTGAACATACTTCTGGAATGAAAAAATATCGTTAACCGGGGGTCCACTGTATTACTTTGTGTAAAAGTAATGTTTTTGAAACAAGGTTATTACATCATTTTTATATACCCATAGGAGTTATACAAAATGGGGAGCTCCAATCACTTGGATCAAAACCCCCTTCACTAGACATCAAAATATCTCTTTGAAAGAAAATTTGGAAGCATTTTAACAAGAGCATTAAAGAAATACTGACAAAAAGCTTATATACCTATTATTGTATACAACATATAGATATACTGCAATTAATTTTGTATTTAAGCCTATTATATGTATATGAATTTGGTAAACAAATTAATTTTAAGTGAGCTTTCCTAATTTCTTTTAACATGTTGGCCGTTTCCCACCGAGGCAGGGTGACCCAAAAAGAAAAACAGGAGAAAAACTTTCGTCATCGTTCAACACTTTCACCATCATTCATACATAATCACTGTCTTTGCAAGAGCGCTCAGAATTTATTTTTATACATACTATATAACAATTTCGTAAACAAGGTCACATGTACAGTGAAACCCCAGGTTTCGGTCACCCTGGGTATCAGCCACTTCGGGTTTCACCCGCTTTTTTCAGCCAAATTTTGTCCTGCGTTTTGGCCGTTGCCCCAGGTTTCAGCCAGCGTACCAGACCTGTCCGCACAGGCATCGTCAGCCAGTCTAGCATTGTTTATCCTTGAGTGAACATTACCCTGAGCTCTCAGCCAGCCAGCCGGCCAGCAGGCCAGCCAGCCAGCGTGACTGTGAAATAAGCCATATCTGCAACATGTTCAGTGACAAAACCTTGTCCCACTTCAGGGAAATCTTAAAGAGATGCCAGAAACAGAGCCCTCTTGACATTTATTTTGTGAGACAGGGGTCCAGTGACTCTCAAGCTGGTCCTAGTGGTCTTAAAAGACAAAGAAGGGAAGTAACCCCAGATATAAGGACTTGTTACCTAAAGACTTTACCTGGAGGTTACCTGGAGGTTATTCCGGGGATCAACGCCCCCGCGGCCCGGTCCACGACCAGGCCTCCCGATGGATCAGGGCCTGATCAACTAGGCTGTTACTGCTGGCCGCACGCAGTCCAACGTACGAGCCACAGCCCGGCTGATCCGGCACTGACTTTAGGTATCTGTCCAGCTCTCTCTTGAAGGCAGCCAGGGGTTTATTGGCAATTCCCCTAATGCTTGATGGGAGGCTGTTGAACAGTTTTGGGCCCCGGACACTTATGGTGTTATCCCTTAGTGTACCAATGGCGCCCCTACTTTTTATTGGGGGCATTTTGCATCGCCTGCCCAGTCTTTTACTTTCATAGGGAGTGATTTCTGTGTAAGGGGATTTCCCTTCCTCTTTCCTCCTCCCTATTTCCCACTGACTATAAACCCAGAAATACTAATCTTAATCTTAAAATAATAAATCCTAACTAGTCATTAGTTTGCCTATGATACCCCAATATAGACACTTTGTATTGTGCCAAAACAAAAGCATTCACATTGCTAAACTCACAAATTATGATGTAGTCACTTAGCCTTAATACCATAATCTGTAAGGATTTAATGTTAAGAATTAATCTAAGTCTGCTCGAAATGCCTAGCCATGCTAGGTGCCCTAGTGGCCCCCTCTGTAATTAGTATTTTATAACATGTAAACTGCACAATACCCAAAACCTGTAAACCCAACATTGTAACCCTTATAGAGAATAAACTTGAACTGAATTGAATTGAATGCCAGCAAGTCTCTTCAATAAAGGTAAGTAAATGTTATTTTAAATGTTGATTTAAATTTTAATTTATCTATATAATATATATGTATTTATCTGTGCTTGTGTATGTAAAAGTATAGTTATTTAAAAAATGTATTTTTTGTGAATATATTTGTGGGTCTGGTACGGATTAATTTTATTTACATTATTTCTTATGGGAAATACTGCTTCGCCTTTCGGCCGTTTCACAGTTAGGCCTGGCTCCTGGAATGGATTACGGCTGAAACCCAGGGTTTCACTGTACTCTATGAAGTGTACTTGTACACAAATAACCAGCACATAGGAGAATGAAACTTATGATGACGTTTTAGTCTGACATAGATCATTAACTAGTGACACACAAGCATGAAGGGAAGAGAGCCAGTATGTATACAAGAGGGGGCATGGCCAGGAAAACAGGATAAAGCCCAGCCTTGAGCAAAACATTGCACTAAATAGATCCTCTGCTACCAGCGTCTTTATTCCCACTGGTCAGCTTTTGCCATTGTCCATCACCTATAAACAGACAAGCTGCTGGAGAACTATACCTATACTAATATCCTCAATAAAAGGCTTTATCTGAAGAAAATAATAATAAAAATAAGTGCTAAACCCAAAAGGGTCTTAAAGAACATAAATATTATATACATACCCAAGATTCTAGTTAATGCAAAGAGGTATTTTTAATATACTACTGCATGTCTAGCAACAAGGTAAAAACAAAAAAATACAAATAAACAGTCATACCATTAAGCATCAGGTATGGTAAAAGAAATCCAGCACAATAAGGCAAAGAGGATGAGGTTTATATAATACAAATTGAAGTAGCAAATAAATGACGGGAAATGACCAACGTGTTGAAAATAAAAAATTTAAATAGATATACTTTTTCTATCAAGTCAGAGAAAGCATAATAATAAAAAAAAAAGACTTACAGCATTAACAATGATGGGTGAATCAACAAAGTTTTTTATCCAATTTGGTCCACCTTTTAGATCAAGTGCAAGGTTCCAGTCTGTCCAGCCTGACACCCAGTGCTCCAGACTCTGCAATGGTGAAATATTAATACACATACCTTCTGCAGGGCTAGTAAAGACCGAATCAATATATAACAAACTAATAGGGGGTAGCAAGCAGCTAGTAATAAAAAATGTGGTGGATAGAGAAGAGATCATTTGGCCATGATATAAAAAATAATGCAAATTCAGCAATCAAGATACTTTGCCTGCTGTTTCCGAGTTGACTAACCCAGCAGATTTTATTCCATATTTCCATAGTCTCATTATAAAGAGCTTCATTATATCGGTGTACTTCAATTCTCATATCGACATGCAGAAATATAACTAAAAGTACAGCATTATATATTTTCTTATTGTATAATGTGAAGGTAGAGAGACAGTGTACATACATCACCATCATTTGTTACCCTCTACAATATAATTAATTTTCTTCCTTTAGAGTAGAATAGTTTTAGGGAACAATAATAACAAGAATAAAGTATAGTAAGTTATAATTAAATTTAAAAGCTAGCTCTTCTTGGTGCACCTTTTGTAGTCAGTTCACATATAAATAGTACAGTACATTTGATTTTTACATACAGAATTGTAGTATGTAATTCAGCAATATGTACTTACCTTACTATACACTGTAAGGGTTCATGTATGAGGTATTTCTATACTTCCCTCCTTGAGTTTACCTGGAGATGGTTTCGGGGGTCAATGCCCCCGCAGCTCAGTCTGAGACCAGGCCTCACGATGGATCAGGGTCTGATCAACCAGGCTGTTATTACTGGCCGCATGCAAGTTGGCGTACGAACCACAGCTCGGTTCGTCAGGTACTGACTTTAGGTGCCTGTCCAGTGACTTCTTAAATACAGCCAGGGGTCTATTGGCAATTCCCTTTATGTATGCTGGGAGGCAGTTGAACAGTCTTGGACCCCAGACACTTATTGTGTTGTCTCTCAATGTACTCGTTGTACCCCTCTCTACAGTGTATCATGTGTATTAACACAGCTACCAGTTAGATGATTTTTAACACATTTTAATAATTTTAAGACATTATTAGCTATGGTAAATGAAATAAATTTTGATAGGAACAGAGGTAAATTAGATTAGTAATAATAAACAAAGCAAGCAGCAACTGCTGATGCTTACAATTTCAAAAGAATCATATCAATGATATACTAAAAACACATAGTATTCTGTACCTCTATTATATCAGCAGCATACTCCTCAGCCCTCACCCAAGACCCCAGTACTACTTTCAACAGCTGCCATGGCCACTGTCCTGAAGACAAAACAAGTTATTATAACACTTAAAGTTATGTCATTCTTACCTGTCTCACACAACCTATTTTTTTTTTTTCAACAAACCAGCCGTATCCCACCAAGGCAGGGTGGCCCAAAAAGAAAAACAAAAGTTTCTCTTACAACCTAATTACTTACAATTATTATATGATGGGAAATATCAGCGATGATGAAGAAAAGTTTTAAATTTCTTTTCTGATGTGAGAAGAAATTAAGATTAATGTAACTGTCAAAAGGTAGTAGATCAGTAGTTTCCAGAGAAAACAATAATACCAGAGATTAAGACAGACAGGTACTGAATATAAAAAAGCATTTGCTGTATTTCACTCAGTAAATATGAAAAAAAAGATTATAAAATTTAGCTATTCACCTGTACATGCTTCAGTGTAAAGCAAGAAAAGCTCTGGGTGATGTTCATGGGTCAGGTCAAGGGTCAATGGTGGTATGAACCAGTCTGTATACCAGTGGACAGCCACACCGGAGACATATGGAGCAGCTTCGTTGTTGGACATGATCTGTAGCACAGTCATAATTTATTTACATACCATACAAATTTGTGCATATGAGAGAAAATATATAATTACTGTTAAGATTTCACTTGCTCCTCCCATCTCAAATTTAACAGAAATTCAAAGCAAGGTGCTGTTTAAAAGCTAAATTAAACCGAGTGCCTCGGTAATGTGTGTTCATGCACAGTACGATTTCTCACTCTAATTACTATGTAAAAATATATAAGAAGAATTTTATGCTTCTTCATACTGGTGACAATTATAAGTATGATACAGGTGTGCATGAGAAAGGACACCTGTGTACAGGTCAGGACATTTATTAAAAGGAATGTTTAGCCATGAGTGGCTTCTTCAGTCCTAATACAGTGGACAGTGCGAGTGACCTGAAACAAAGGTGAGGTGAGGCAGGAGGTATGTCAAGCTGCAGAAAATATGCTGGACAAATATACAAGTGAGAGGGGTTGGATTTTATCACGACATGTTTAGCGTGTGCCAGAATGCCTGCTGCATAGCTTTTCCATGCTATGCTCGCAACGTGTTCATGTGACGGCAGATCCATGCTCACAGTGTGTTCATGTGACGACAGATCCATGGAAAACAATCTTTTAGCCAAAAGTTTAGAAACACTGAAGCTTCCAGACCTTTATGGGATAGTGTCAGTCAATGGTGATTAAGGCAGCTTCCATTAACTTTCGCCTCTGTTAGTCTCTCTTGCAGATGACCAGTTATATTTTGTTAAACTTCATTAAGTGCCTACATTTACTGCTGTGTTGTAAGCAGGCACTGTTATGGTCATCCCATCTGCAGGTATTTTTGCATTTACAAAGACTAATGCTTAATGACCTAGCAGTTTCTCCCACATACTGCTTGTCACATCTACCATATGGAATATGTATAATCCTACTCTGGTCAAAGGTTCTCACTTGTGTTTTTGCATCAAGTTTTTGACTGAAGACGAAGAGTTGGTGGCTACTTTGATAAAGTAGTCGTTAAATAGTTTGGACACATTAGCTGCCACATTGCTGACTGGCAAAACAATGAATCTAGAGGGAAGGTGGGGTAGGGGTCATCCTATGAAAGGATGAAGGGAAGGGGTAAAGGAGGTTTTGTGTGGATGGGGCTTGGACATACAGCAGGCATGTGTAAGCATGTTAGATAGGACTGGAGACAAATGATTTTTTGAACTTGAGTTGTTGGTGTGCGAGCAAGGTAATATTTTGTGAAAGGATTCAGGGAAACTGTTTAGCATGACTTAAGTCCTGAAGGTGGGAAGTACAATGTCTGCACTTTAAAGGAGGGGTTTTGGATATTTTCTGTTTAGAGGGAGATCTAACCTGTCATATCTGCATGCCTCTGGCAAGACAGTGATGGGTGTAAATGATGGTGAAAGTGTTTCTTATTTTTTGGGTCTACCTCAGTGGGAGACAGCCAGCATGTTTAAAAAAAATAATAAAGATAGAGCTAAAATTTCTGAAGTCATCATGTGCAACATGAAGCACAGCATGCCTGTTATCACAAAATATGTATACAAGCACTTACATCATCTGCCCACTTAGGTAGGAAGATGCGATTGTCATCCACAATCATAACTTTCAAGTGGCCAAGGTTGTTCTTATGTAGGACAGGCCCAAGGTGTTTTCCAATCCATTCTGCCTGATAATAAAAATGACAAATTAATTCTGAAGTTTATTAAAGAATTCTGTGAAAAAACACCAAATGCATTTGAAAGAAAAATATTTCATGAAGTAAAATAAAGTACACTTATGTAGCATTTCTATATGAGAAAATCTTGCATAATATACTGCGTCAAATGGCACATTCATGTGGAAAGGAAGGAAAAAACATGTTAGAATAAGGCAATATGTTTAAAAAATTGTAGTGAACAGGGTTATTTGTATGCGGTGATAAAAGTTATGAAAAGCAAGAATAAGAATAGGAGACAGTAAAAGTCACAAAGCTTTATAGAGAGATGCAGTTAAAATAGATAGAAAAAATCAAATAATCTGAAAGATAAAAACTACATAATAAGAATATGTGAATCATAGGTATGTCAAATCTTATAAACTCAAACATCTCTTACAATAGCACTGTATATACCAAGGGATTACTTATGTTCCTGTATATATTTTTTACACAGTTATTTGTACATAAAAAAGGCAAAATAAATAATGAAAAAAAATTGCAAGTGAATACTAATATAAAAGTATTGACCATCCAGCAAAAGATGTCATTTATTTGGGAAAAATTTAAGTGTCATGCAGTGATACAGTGGTACATTCCATTATATTTATTACATATGAGGCTATGGCATTAAATATTTTACTACAGTACTTACAACACTAACGGAATAAATCTTTCAGTCAGAAATTTCTCATGTATAAACAAAATTCTAATAACGAAATCATATTTTTTGCTCTTATGTGGTAAATTCATAATTTTCAAGAAGCTTCAAAATTTAACTTTTAGGAAAGTGTTCTCATTGTGCAGAAACTCTGAATAACGATTATTGTCAAAAAAAATTAAATTTGAATTATTCTCTATTTTTCTGAAAATTCTGAATTTTCATTTTTTTTTTTCTAATTGTCAGAAAATATTCCCTTATTCAGAAAATATCAGACAAAGGATTTTAAGTAAAATTTGTTTTGTTTTTTCCAATTTTTGGAGAATATTCCAAATATACACAGTTATTTTTCCAAATGTGAGATAATTCCAAATACTTACAGTACAAGAATTTAGAGAAAACTTACTGTATGCATATATACCATAACAAAATCACAAAAGCTGTTTTGTAAAAAACACACCTGATCTTCAGGAGTCCATCCAATAGAATTAAAAGAGAAGGATTCCTCAAGACCATCACTTGGCTCATTTTGAGTAGTAAGACCCCAGAAAGTGATGTTGTTCTTTTCATAACTCTTAATAAATCTGTTGAGAAATATGTAATTTATCTTTGGATATAACATTTTCCTTCATGTAAAAACTAAACTGATGTACAAAATGCTGAAAAATCATATAAGTGCAGGTTGGCCATCACTAATCTGGCAATAAGTAATCCGGTTCCATCAGTAATCTAGCACTAATTTCGGCTAGCATAATTTCAATTTCTTGGGTTGACACACCACGCTGCTGCTACTGTTTGGTGGTGCTACTTGCTGCATAAATTATTCTAATTTCTTTTTCTCCATCTGTTATAACCTGCTCACTTTTAGCCCTAACCATGGTTCCAACGAATAAAAGAAATGTTTCTCGTTGTGTAAAGTACAAACACCATACATATGTATGGTAAATACGGTTTATTTACGTATGGTTTTTATTGTTGTATTCTCATTTTTTTTGGGTCTCATTTGATAGAATGGAAGATATATTACAGAAATAGATATGATTTTGATTGGTTTCATGATGGAAAGTACCTTGAAATTGAGCTCAAATTAGCGGAAATGTTCAATTTTTGCCAATGTTCAAGAGTGGACAAATGACGTCACCGTCCAATATGTATCCAACTGGCTGGCCTAGTACACAGTCACAAATGGGATGACATTATTTATACAATTACTACAATGCGGTAGTCTGCATAACAGTAAATCTATCTTTTGTGTGAATAAAAATTCAAAGTGGAAAGCAAGCGTAATATAAGAGGGGCCTGGAGATGTGACTAATGAACAGAGAAAATGTTATTTTAGTGCCAGGAATGTATGTCTGCATTGTTTATTCTAGACCCTATTTTGAAATTGGCATCTCTTGAAATTGTGTGAAATTGGCCAAATTACCAATTTTTTACTATACTTTATGGGTAGTAGAAAAAAACAAATGGGCAGTTTCTTGTACCCAGTCGACAGAATAGAAGGAATACTAGCAAAATAGCTATGAGTCTGGTATACTGGAACAATGGAATGGGCCAAAAATAGGGCGTAAAGTGGGTGAAATTGCTGATGCGTAAATATCGCCGTTGGGTTAAGTGTATTCTTACCTAACTACTCTGTAGTCTGGCAAAATCACTAATCCGGCACCCTAGAGGTCCTGATGATGCCGGATTAGTGATGGTCAACCTGTATAAAAATAAAAAAAATAGCTTGGTATAAAGAGTTCCAGATAAGTATACACAGTTTACCTAACATGGTAGTCTGCCCAGGTCGAGTACATTTTGTGCAGCAATTTGCCCTTGCCTGAAATCTTTCCACTATCTTTCATCCAACCTGGAGCCCCCCAAGCTGAGGCAAAAAACTTGACTGGGGTCGATGATGTCCTTATTGCTCTCTGTATCAATGGTATCTGAGGATTGCATGAAAAATATACACTCATATTTTGATATAAATTCAGAATTTATATCCAGTAATATATAATGACAAATACTGTCCCTGAATTTCATTTACAAGATTTCATTTTTTATAACACAGCTGTCTCCCACTAAAGTAGTGAATTCCAAGGAAAGAAACACAGTCACCATCATTTAGTCAATAGCTATCTAGCAAGAAATGTACAGACACCACAGTTCAAACAATACAAATGAAATGAATACCTTTTTCTAATTATAATACTGTACTTGTTCTTATTTTCAGTGACAGTGTGAATGATGGTGAAAGTGTTTCATTTTCAGGTCAAACTATTGTATCTTTCTATCAAGTCAATCACTAATTAAAAAAGTCTACAAAAATAACACAAAGCATTTTAGAAAACTGTATATTATAAGACACCATTTACAATGAAATAATCAAATTAAAATACCTTATATTGCAAATCTTCTTTGGCAAGAGAAAAATGAGACAACTTCATATCAGTCTTGCCATCCTTTAAGTCATCATATGTGTACTCACGGATGCTAAAGTCAGTTCCACCAACAGGTACACGACCCAAGGTATATTCAAGGCCATTTGCAGAATAGTAAGCTCTGTAAGTACCAGTATCATTTATACCACGACAGTGTACACTTTAATTATCTTCAACAAAAAAAAAATTCTGTGGTATATTATATTTTGAATAGGTGACTAGAGAGTACATAATTTCAGGTTTCCCTCGTTTCATGCGAGTTCGTTTTATGCAAATTCCCTATGTATTATGTGATGTCACATTCTCTATTGGTAATTCCAATAGAGAATGCAACATCACATAATATATGTACTAGTATTTACTATGTGCATTCAGTGCGGTTCTCAAAACATATCAGATTATTCTCGAAGCAAATATAGTCACAATTCAGTGACTGGAACAATTCACCAAAACTCACACTTAGGAGAGAAACCTTATGACAATGTTTTGTCCATATTGGTCCATTGTCAAGTCACAAGTGGGGCAAGAAAAGTAGAGAAGGCCCCCTGCCATATTGTCTTCTGACATTCTCTACTGTTCTTGCCCAAGATGTGACATGACAAGTGGTCCAGGATGGTCCAAAACAGAATTTTAGTGAAAAAATAATTCTTATATAGAACCAAGCAATGATGGCCTAACTTAAGAGTAGTACAGCCTCCATGGGCCTGGAATTAAGCAAGGGACAACCGTACTCTAAATCATTACAGCGTATTAATTCACATAATATGATTCTTTATACTACTTTCACTGATAATTATACAACGTAGTGCACAGTACTTTTGCTGCCTCAGAACACTCTCAATATTTAACTTACTTCAGTATCATTTCTTGCATTGGTTCTGGCAAGCTCAAAATGTTCAATCCAGAAGCATCTGTAAATGCTCCACCAAACCCAATGATCCGTTGGTAACGCATCTTGCTGTTTACTTCTATTTCCACATCAGCTGTTAAAAAAAGGTATATGTAATTATAAAACTAAATACAATACACATTAGTATTAGCCTTTATTTTTAAATAAAACTACAGCGGTACCTCGGTATACGTATGCTTTGGAATAAGTCCAACTTGGTATACATCCTGTTTGGACGCAAAAATTTTTGCTTGGTATACGACCTTTGTTTGGAATACGATTCGCTAGAACTTGTATCAAAATCAAATCAAAATCAAAATCTTTATTTCCTTGTAAAGCTTACAATGTGTGGCTTACACGTTATAAAATATTAATTACAAAGAAGGCCACTAGCATGCCTATGCATTTCGGGCAGACTAATACTGATTCTTAGGAATTATTAGGAATTTTATGTTTACAGTCATTTGGGTGCCCGCTAGCATCAGTATGACTGTTGCTACCATTCAGTGAACAACTCGCGCTGTAACTCTCTGTGAATTTTCACATAATTTTGTGTTTTTTTTTTTTATAAATTTTTAGTAAATTCATTAACCATAAGCTCTAAGAAAGTTAATGAGAAGAGCCAAGCAATGAAGAAAACGGTTAGGATCTCCATGGAGGTGGCTACTGCATACTGTATGCCGAGAACAACAGTACAGTATCTACAATTGTGAAAGACAAAGATGTTATTAAATAGGCTAACGTTGCATAGGGGTGAAATTGTTTACCAAACAAAGATGAGGGACATTAGAGCATGTTGAAAAATTGCTTTTGATCTGGATAACAGAAAAAAAAGTGTGCTGGCAATAGCATATCAGAGGCAATGATTTGCAAAAAGGCAAAACTGATGCATGCCAATCTTTTGAAAAACAAGGCAGGAACGAGCCAAGAAAGTGAAGTGTTTAAAGCCAGCCATGGCTGGTTTGACAATTTTAAGAAGAGGACCAGCATTCACAGTGTTGTGAGGCATGGAGAGGGAGCCAGTGCTGATAAAGATGCCACCAATGATTTTGTTACAGAGTTTGGAGAATTTGTGGAGGCTGAGGGTTTTGTTTCCCAACAAGTTTTAAATTGTGACAAAACAGGCCTGTTTTGGAAGAAAATGCCTAACAGGACCTATATTACACAAGAGGAGAAAACATTACCAGGAAACATGCCAATGAAGGATAAGTTAACTCTCTTGTTCTGTGCCAATGCAAGTGGGGATTGCAAACTGGAGCCTCTACTGATCTACCACTCTAAAAACCTGAGGACTTTTAAAAAATGTAATGTGCAGAAAGCTCAGTTACCTGTCATGTGAAGGTCAAAGAGCAAGGCTTGGATAACCAGAGAATATTTCAGCGAATGGTTTAGTGTTGTGTTTGGGCCAAGTGTAAAAAGTTATTTAGAGGAGAAAAACCTGCCTCTGAAGGCTCTCCTCATAATGGACAATGCTCCAGCTCACCCTCCAAGCTTGCAGGACTATGTGCTGCCAGAGCTTTACTTCATCATTGTAAAGTTTCTCCCACTAACACAACTCCTCTCATTCAGCCTATGGATCAGCAGGTCATCAATAATTTCAAGAAACTTTACACTAAAGCACTATTCCAGAGGTGCTCTTAAGTGACCTCTGACACCCAGTTAACCCATTGATAAAGCCTGGCAGGAAGTTTCATACAGAACAATGAACTCTGCTTGGAGGAGTCTGTGACCAGAAGCAGTGGCTGAAAGGGACTTAGAGGGCTTTGAGGCTGTGTCTATAGTGGAGGATATTGTCTCTCTGGGCAGGTCCATGGGTCTGGATGTGAGCAATGGTGATGTGGAGGAGTAAGTGGAGGGACACAGGGAAGAGCTGACTACTGAGGAGCTGCAGGAACTTGAAGAAGAGGAGCACTAGACTAAGATGAATGCACTCTCTTCAGGCTCAGAAGAGGAGACAGAGGAAGCCCCTACTTCATTAATCAAGGAAATCTTTGCCAAATGGATAGACGCCAAAAACTTTGCAGAGAAGTACCACCCCAACAAAGCCCAAACAAGCCATAATAGTATTGTCTGGAATGACCAGACAATGTCACATGTCTGTATCATCCTCCTCCTCTCTTCTCAGCACTATCCTAGTAGGCACTCGACTCTTTTCAGCAAAGTAAGTGAAGTTAAATCTGCATTTATTTCATCTAATTCTTTCGTATTTTTTTATTTTTTTATCACACTGGCCGATTCCCACCAAGGCAGGGTGGCCCGAAAAAGAAAAACTTTCACCATCATTCACTCCATCACTGTCTTGCCAGAAGGGTGCTTTACACTACAGTTTTTAAACTGCAACATTAACACCCCTCCTTCAGAGTGCAGGCACTGTACTTCCCATCTCCAGGACTCAAGTCCGGCCTGCCGGTTTCCCTGAACCCCTTCATAAATGTTACTTTGCTCACACTCCAACAGCACGTCAAGTATTAAAAACCATTTGTCTCCATTCACTCCTATCAAACACGCTCACGCATGCCTGCTGGAAGTCCAAGCCCCTCGCACACAAAACCTCCTTTACCCCCTCCCTCCAACCTCTCCTAGGTCGACCCCTACCCCGCCTTCCTTCCACTACAGACTGATACACTCTTGAAGTTATTCTGTTTCGCTCCATTCTCTCCACATGTCCGAACCACCTCAACAACCCTTCCTCAGCCCTCTGGACAACAGTTTTGGTAATCCCGCACCTCCTCCTAACTTCCAAACTACGAATTCTCTGCATTATATTCACACCACACATTGCTCTCAGACATGACATCTCCACTGCCTCCAGCCTTCTCCTCGCTGCAACATTCATCACCCATGCTTCACACCCATATAAGAGCATTGGTAAAACTATACTCTCATACATTCCCCTCTTTGCCTCCAAGGACAAAGTTCTTTGTCTCCACAGACTCCTAAGTGCACCACTCACCCTTTTCCCCTCATCAATTCTATGATTCACCTCATCTTTCATAGACCCATCCGCTGACACGTCCACTCCCAAATATCTGAATACATTCACCTCCTCCATACTCTCTCCCTCCAATCTGATATCCAATCTTTCATCACCTAATCTTTTTGTTATCCTCATAACCTTACTCTTTCCTGTATTCACTTTCAATTTTTTTCTTTTGCACACCCTACCAAATTCATCCACCAATCTCTGCAACTTCTCTTCAGAATCTCCCAAGAGCACAGTGTCATCAGCAAAGAGCAACTGTGACAACTCCCACTTTATGTGTGATTCTTTATCTTTTATGTATGTATTTTAGTATGTATTTATGTATGTATTTTAGTATTAAGCAATGTTTAAATTACATATTTTAGTGTTAAGCAGTGTTCAAATTATTTTATACAACCCCCATCAATGTATAATATGCCAATAACAATAGGATTTTTTTTTCATGGGAACAGATTAATCATTTTCCCTATATTTCTTATGGGAAAATTCGTTTGGTATACATCCTGCTTGGTATAAGTCCAAGGTCCTGGAACTGATTAAGGATGTATACTGAGGTACCACTGTACTGGAAAAAATAACTATACAATATCACTGAATGATTGACTGTTCATTAAATGAGACTGCAAAATACTGAAATAATAGCAAAGGAAGATTTTTCCACATGCAAGATCATAAAATGAGATGAGAAAATAAGATACATACATATAATACACATATAACCCGCACGTAGGAGAAAGAAGTTTATGACAACATTTCTGTCCGAAATGGACCATTGACTAGTCACACTAACACAAGAAGGTGAGAAAGCCAGTATATACAGAAAAGGAGGACAGGGGCAGGACAAAGAGAGGAATAAAGAAGTACTGTAAGTGGAAAAGTAGATGACATGAGAATTTTTTAGCCGTCATGAGGAAGAACAAGACACCACAACTGTAAACAGAGATTAAAAAAAAATGGTACTGAAAGAATATTATAGTTTTTCTTTGTCACCAATAGAGTGGTGGATCACTGTAACAGAAGCCAAGATTAGGTAGTAAGTGCTACAGCCCCTGGACAATTATAAAAATTATAAACTAAACACATTATCTAAGACAGGACACCGTAAGCATACCTCTGTTCCTATGGCATTATATTATAGATAAACAACATATACAATGTTTAAATTAAGTCAATATGTGTATTGAGGTACAGGTACACATAAGTACATACAATTATCATACCTAGTAACATACATGTATGTAAATTACCTAAGATAACACAAAAAAAAATTCAACAAGACTTATTTCAATTTCTATATTTTGATAACACTGATGCACATTATCAATAAATAATGAAGACAGTATAACTTAAACTCTAAGAATATAACTTCACTTACACGGCAAGATCTCATTCCCATGCTGAGAAAATCGG
Source organism: Cherax quadricarinatus (assembly GCF_038502225.1). NCBI lineage: Eukaryota > Metazoa > Arthropoda > Malacostraca > Decapoda > Parastacidae > Cherax > Cherax quadricarinatus. The sequence goes on from NC_091319.1 coordinate 4,521,630, forward strand.
CTGGTGGAAACTTTCCACCTCAGCCCTGCCTTACTGGATGTAACAATGAGAGCTTTTCCACTTTGTGGAAGATGGATAGGTGGAAGAATATCACAGTGGGAAGAGTTGCACACACATACTGTGCTGCCATGGCCATAGTCTCGACTTTTACAAATATCTGAAAGGTAATTTATATACAGTAGACAGAACCTCCAGTTATTCCTTTTTCTAACAATGTTAGGCGAATATTCAAACAAACTGTAAATTTTCCCTATTCAAACTGATAGACCTTTGAGGACATTGTTGCAAGTAATGTGACCACAGGATGGGTATAGGGTGCATAATAATGCTATCAAACTAAACATACATTTGCTGAATTTTCATAAATCATGGACAAATAAACAACTACAATACTGTACAATCATATTTCAATCTGTTCTCACAAAGCAATAGCTAAATAGATTATGTTCGAGGTACAGTCGTCTGTATTCTTACCCACTGCTTGTACACCTTTCCACAACTAGTAATCATTAACTGAAATAAATATTTTAAATGATTATTATAGGATGCAGCATTCCTGGTATATACATAAAACTCTGATGTACTCTACATATACATTGCTATCAGTAGTTAGAGTCAAAAAACATTTTTAAACATGACTGTTTTATGATATAAAACTTTGATTTTCATCTTACTATAAATCTTATGATATTTAGTATGTACAGTATTTTTTACAGTGTATAAGTTTATTCAGGTACAGATACACATAAATAAAGTTACATAAGTTATCATACACAGCAGCATATGTGTAGATTACTTAGGATAACCCAAAAAAAAGTCAGACAAAGGGACTTGTCTCCATTGGGGTTTAGTACAGTACATATATCAAATTAAGATTAAAATTACATAAATTAATAAAAATAATTACAAACGAGCATGGACACTATGCATAATGTGCAAAGTAATATTTTGTCAAGCATATATCATACTCTGTTTTTCCATTTTTTAAACCATTACAGTGTGTATATTCTTGCAGTGATCATATAAAATAAACCACAGTACAGAATATTCCAGTAATGTAAATGAAATCTATACATAAACCATTTGCATCAATGATTTCAACTTAAATATTTCTTTTTCAATTGAAAACTCCTACTTTTATTCTGGTTCCATGGCTTGGTTGACAATGCACTTGCCTCACACACTGAATGTCCATGGTTCAATCCCCAGCTGGATGGAAATGTTAGGCATGTTTCCTCACACCTGTTCACCTAGAAGTAGGTACCTGGGTGTTAGTTGATTGGTGTGGGTGGCATTCTGGGGGACAAGCTTGAAGAACCACAATGGAAATAAGACAAACAGTTCTTGATGATGCACTGACTTTCTTGGATTATCCTGGGTGGCTAACCCTCCAGAGTTAAAAATCCCAACACACCTTATCTTATCCTACCTTATCTTCATGGAACCTCCCTTGAGGATAATAAACTTAGCATTTGGGAGGCAGTAAGGTTCAGCCCAGGAATGGAAAGATCAGTTCCAATTTCTTGGATCAAGAGCCCCTTACTGGCATCAAAGAATCTCCTTTAAGGATATAAGTTCAGAAATTTTATCCTGAGATGGCTAAAAAAAAAAAGAGCAGTTTATTATAAAAAAATATTCCCAATTCAAATTTTTATTTTCTGTGGTACAAAAATAATGTAGTTTATATGAAATATAACACTGACTGATAGGACCAAAATTATTATAATCATAACTAGGCGCTAAACCCACAAGGTTCATACAGCGCTGCGGTACGCCCCAAAGAAAGCAACTGGTATGCAATGCATTTCAAGGGGATTATTATTATTATGATTATCATTATTAATTATAATCATTGTTGCTAATTATTGGTGCTGTATAACCCTTGAAGGTTTAGCACTTTTTTTATTATAATATTATTATAATCAAAGGGGAAGCACTAAACCCGTAGGATTATATAGTGCCTGAGGGGGGATATGGAAGGTATTCAGGGAACTGGAGAACAGATCCAATTCCCTAGATCAAGAGCCCCTCACCAGCATCAAGGAACCTTCCTTGAGGAGATATAATCAAAACTAAGCACTAAACCCACAAGGGTCACATTGCACAGTATATTATCATAGGGGAGCGTTAAATCTGCAAGGATTATATAGCGCCTCGAGGGGAAGAGGTGGGTTGGGAATGGAAGGTATTCAGGCTCAATTCAAGGAGCTGTATAGCCCTTGTGGCTTAGCGCTTCTTTTTTATAATAATAATAATAATAATAATAATCAATTCAAGGAACTGGAGCACAGATCCAATTCCCCAGATCAAGAACTCGCCTTACCAGCATCGAGAACCTCCCACGAGGGGCATTTCAAAGGGGGGGGGGGGAACTGACCTTCATGTGCCCAGGTCCTGGCAACACAGAGACAGAACAGTGTCACTGTTATGCCAGGAAAACATCCTTGGTGCTGCCTCAACATAGAAAATCTCAGTTAACAATTAAATTGGGAAAATATTTGTTGATCTCAATTGGAAATCTTGGTTGTTAGGGCCACCATAGATTGTGACTTATTGTTGTTGGTTGTTAGGGGCCACCATAGATTGTGACTTATTGTTGTTGGTTGTTAGGGGCCACCATAGATTGCGACTTATTGTTGTTGGTTGTTAGGGGCCACCAGAGATTGTGACTTATTGTTGTTGGTTGTTACGGGCTACCAGAGACTGACTTTTTGCCTCACTCCAGCTACGGTCGAGGGATTATTATGATCATTATTATTATTATTATTATTGTGTTTATTATTATTGTTATTATTTATGCTTTCATGGAGGAGTGCTAAATAAGTTTACTCAGGTTTACACAAATAAAGTTACACAGATTTTCATGCATAGCAGCATATGTGTAGAGAACCTAGGATAACCCAAAAAAGTCAGATGCTGTGGAAATAGGTTACTTTGACTTTTTTCTGGGTTATGATAGGTAATTTACATTGTATAAAAATTGTACTTACGTGTACCTGTGTCTAAATAAACTTACTGACTAACCTATAGGGATCAAACAGTGCCTCGGGGAATGGAAGGTATTCAGACTTGATGCCTGGTGGCCTGGTGGCTAACACTCTCGCTTCACACGGCGAGGGCCTGGGTTCGATTCCCAGCCAGAGTAGAAACATTGGGCGTGTTTCTTTCCACCTCTTGTCCATGTTCCCCATCAGTAAAATGGGTACCTAGGTGTTAGTCGACTGGTGTGGGTCGCATCCTGGGACACTGACCTAATTTGCCCGAAATGCTGAGCATAACAAGGGGATTTCTGTGCAGTAGTATGTCATTGTTGTCAGCTAGGCCTGTATACCATGTACATGTACTTGTAGTAAATAAAGATATTATTCTAGAAATTGGAGCATTGATCCTATTCCTTAGATGGAAGCACAAGGATTCAATGGAAATAAGTCTCTTTGACTTTTTTGGGGAGGTTATCCTAGGTAATTTATACATGTGTTATTATGTATGATAATTGTATTTATGTGTACCCGTACCTAAATAAACTTCCCTTGAGGGGCACGATTTGTATAGAGATGCCGCTGGCATCAAATACAAACTATATGTTAATAGTGTGCAAACTGACAAGATGCTAAATTAAACACATGTGCAACATTGTTGCACATGTTGCTAATTCATCAACTGGACAGTGTGTGGACAGACATGGCGATGAGAGAAACGGGAACAGGAACTCCACTTGCAAAAGAGAAACAGGAACAAAAAACTAAGATTATATTAAATTAAGACTATATGGCCATGTTGGTAATACCTGGAGTATACTTGTAGGGTATTCCGAAGGTCAACTCCCCAGCGGCCCACTTCATGAGCAGGCCACACGATGGATCACCCCTCAAGGAAAGTTCCTTGACGCTGGTGAGGGGCTCTTGATCTAGGGAATTGGATCTGTGGTCCAGTTCCCTGAACTGAGCCCTAATGCCTTCCATCCCCCCCACAGGCGTTGTATAATCCTACGGGTTTAGCTCTCCCCATGATTATAATAATCACGGTGGATCAGGACCTGATTAACCAAGCTCTTATTGCTGGCCGCACGCAGACAGACGTACGAGCCACAGCCCAGCTGATTAGTTACTGACTTTAGGTATCTGTCCAGCTTCCTCTTGAAGACAGCCAGGGATCTATTGGTAATACTCCTTATGTATGCTGGGAGGCAACTGAACAATCTTGGGTCCCACTGACACTTATTGTGTTGTCTATTAGCGTACTCATGACGCTCCATCTCCTGCCAAGTCTTTTGCTTTCGTGGGGAGTGATTTCCTTGTGCCGATCTGGGACTAGTCCCTCTAGAATTTTCCAAGTGTATATTATAATGTACATTTCTCGCCTGTGTTCCAAGGAGTACAGATCAAGGGCCTTCAACCGTTCCCAGTAATTTAGGAGCCTGATGCTACTTTTATGTGCAGTGAAAGTTCTCTGTATGTTCTCCAGGTCTACAATTTCGCCTGCCTTGAAAGAAGCCGTTAGTGTACAGCAATATTCCAGCCTAGAGAGAACAAGGTATTTGAAGAGAATCATCGTTGGCTTGGCATTCCTAGTTTTCAAGAGGATAGATATACTATGAAACCTTCTGGAGCTGTGGGAAGAAGTTGTCGGATCACAGATAGTGTTCATTGACGGAGACATGTCACAGAATTGCTCTCTCTGAAAGCATTATAGCTCAGTGGTACAGTGCTGGACATGCTACATGTCAGAACCATGATTCGATTCCCTATCTGCTTATCCATCAACAGACGTTTATTACAACTTATCTTGATTATTATTATAATCAAAAAGAAGCGCTAAGCCACAAGGGCTATGCAACAACTTATCTTGAGCTCACACACACGCACACTAACACTACACACTGTCTCGCTAAGGTAGAGTTACCCAAATAAAGGAAAGATATTCATCATTCAATCAACAGCTCCAAACTGAAATGTCTCCACCCTCCTCCTGAGTGCATATGCTGTGCTTCCCACCTCCGGAACTCAAGTCCGGCTAACTGGTTTTCCTGACTCCATAAATTTTGCCTTGCTCACACTCCAACATCACATCAGACCATAAACACTTGTCTCCACTCACCCTGATCTAACAAGCCTGCTGGATGCTCAAGCCTCTAACCCCCCAAACCCTCCTTTACCATATCCCTCCCACTGGGCATAACTGCATCGAGAAAAAATATATATTACAGTCATTTCATATTTTTCAGTTTACAATGCCATATGGAGTTACAATCTCAAAAATATTTGAGTATATTATGATAACTAAATTATCTGTCTATATTGGGTTGCAATCTATTAAAAAATCACACAGGCCTGGTCATGCACAGGGCCGCGGGAGCGTTGATCCCCGGAATACCCTCCAGGTAGATTCATCCAGTCTATGCAAAATTTGGATGTCGTCTCAAGATGTCAGATATTATTAACAATGAATTGTTTTGCTATATCCACCAAGATTTGCATGGAGGTGTTCAGATCTCTGAAGGGTTGGATGTTTGGACACTGTAACACAGTGTTCCAGTGTATTACCTGGAGTTTACCTGGAGAGAGTTCCGGGGGTCAACACCCCCGCGGCCCGGTCTGTGACCAGGCCTCATGGTGGATCAGAGCCTGATCAATCAGGCTGTTACTGCTGGCTGCACACAATCCAACGTACGAGCCACAGCCCGGCTGGTCAGGTACCGACTTTAAGTGCTTGTCCAGTGCCTGCTTCAAGACAGCCAGGGGTCTGTTGGTACTCCCCCTTATGTATGCTGGAAGGCAGTTGAACAGTCTCGGGCCCCTGACGCTTATTGTATTGTCTCTTAACGTGCTAGTGACACCCCTGCTTTTCATTGGGTGGATGTTGCATCGTCTGTCGAGTCTTTTGCTTTCGTTGTGAGTGATTTTCGTGTGCAAGTTCGGTACTAGTCCCTCTAGGATTTTCCAGGCGCGCATAACGGAGATAAAACACCTCAATTACTGGGAGCGCTTGAGGTTCCTAAAACTGTATTCCCTGGAACGCAGGCGGGAGAGATACATGATTATATACACCTGGAAAATCCTAGAGGGACTAGTACCGAACTTGCACACGAAAATCACTCACTACGAAAGCAAAAGACTTTGCAGACGATGCAACATCCCCCCAATGAAAAGCAGGGGTGTCACTAGCACGTTAAGAGACCATACAATAAGTGTCAGGGGCCCGAGACTGTTCAACTGCCTCCCAGCATACATAAGGGGGATTACCAACAGACCCCTGGCAGTCTTCAAGCTGGCACTGGACAAGCACCTAAAGTCGGTTCCTGACCAGCCGGGCTGTGGCTCGTACGTTGGTTTGCGTGCAGCCAGCAGCAACAGCCTGGTTGATCAGGCTCTGATCCACCAGGAGGCCTGGTCACAGACCGGGCCGCGGGGACGTTGACCCCCGGAACTCTCTCCAGGTAAACTCCAGGTATCTCTCTCGCCTGCGTTCCAAGGAGTACAGGTTCAGGAACTTCAATCGTTCCCAGTAATTGAGGTGTTTTATCTCAGTTATGCGCGCCGTGAAGGTTCTCTGTACATTTTCTAGGTCAGCAATTTCACCTGCCTTGAAAGGTGCTGTTAGTGTGCAGCAATATTCCAGCCTAGATAGAACAAGCCACCTGAAGAGTTTCATCATGGGCTTGGCATCCCTAGTTTTGAAGGTTCTCATTATCCATCCTGTCATTTTTCTAGCAGATGCGATTGATACAATGTTATGGTCCTTGAAGGTGAGATCCTCCGACATGATCACTCCCAGGTCTTTGACGTTGATTTTTCTGTCTATTTTGTGGCCGGAATTTGTTTTGTACTCTGATGAAGCTGCCCCAGTCTCTGCCCACACACTTTGTAGTTGATGTCATCGACATCTCTATATAGAGATACTTATAACCAAGCCTTTTTCTAGCAATATCTTGAAATTTATTGATCTTGTTATTTTCTCCATAAATACAGCGCTGAGCTGACACATTGCAATATAATGAACAATGGAGCTGCTAGTCCCAGTGTGTACTGTACTGTTTTCCTTTATTCAAACTGTTTTTTTTATAACAGTATCTTTTAAACTTCTATTTGAGAAAGTAAAAATATATTCGACATTTTCTTTAATGCTAGCTGAGTTAAGCTATCAGCTTTGTGATGCTCCTGGAGGTCTATGTGAGACGGAATCCACAACAGTCTAACTATAATCCCTTCTTAATAATTTATGTACTGTATTGTACAGTATATCTGTGCCTGGCTTCAAGCGCAAGCATGCTACATTCAGGTCACAGGCTATTTAGTGCAAGCTATAAGGAAAGATTCAGTAACAGTTACACTGTCCGAGGTCAACACTGTGTCCCCTCGTCGAGTTCATAGGTTGGAAGGCACAGCAATACACTGTGAATTTTGGCAATTGATGCCTTCATCGCAGCTTACATTATTGCGATGCAACAAAGAGGCTCTGGCATCGTGCCACGTAGCTTAGCAACAAGAGTGGGAAAATAAATTAACACACAGTTTGTCCCTGGTCAAGTGGAGGGGAGAGACGTTTTCTGAGATCCCGGCTCTTGTCTTAAATTGAAGCATTGAAGCTTTCAAGTAACGTGGCCCAAACTGTGGTAAGGGAGTGGTAGGCAGTCAGGTTTAATCCAAGGAATAAGAGGGTAGATCCTCTTCTGTCAAGAGCCTTGAAGGGGATATGCTACAGAAAATCTTGTGAGGGGAATCTTAGCATCTTAGGGAATGGAGACTCTTTGGCTTCAGTTGTGCGGGATTTTGAAGGAAAAATTTCATTCCGATTGAGTGTTTCATAATTTCTAAATCTTAGTGTCTAACGTAGACTTAATAAGGGGGTGAGGGGAAAGGTTAATAAATGATGTAGAGTAAGGGGAAAACGTTGCCATAGCAGCGGTGTGTGGTAACGTTGCCGGGCGGGTGAGTGTCACCCAGGATGACGTCAAGCTCAGTGTTGCTTCAGCCTGGGAAGAGGAGGGATGTCGGCCGTTGTTGTCTTCGCTGTTTTCCTCCTCATCTGCACCATCCTCAAGTTTCTCAATGTCACCAGCCCCCCCAGGCCTCCAAAGCTTGTGTGCAGCGACTCCAAATTCCTGGAGCTCATACTGAAGTACTGCCCACAGCTGAATGAAACGTAAGTAGTTTTAAAGTCTGGAAAATGTTTCTGAAATGTCCTTCTTCCGCCTGATGTGGGCGCGGCTCCTGTTGATTATTCTACCGTTGTTGTTCATCTGTTGCTCCACCGTTGTTGACACATCATACTACGGTGCCATGAGCACTTATGTTGGCTACAGCATGTCAGTGGAACTTGCATTTCCTCTGCTTCTCTCACCAGGTAAGTATAAATTACAATATATATGACCATTTTTTAAATAAACTCATGAGGCCTAAAAAAAAATTTATTCAACTTTATTTACATTGTTTTGAGTTATTAATAGAAGACAGTTTCTATTATTATCCTGAAGAGTTGGTAAGACTTAATATTTTATGTAATGAAATATATGTTGTGATTAAATATTAATGCGTCTAAAAATGAGTGATTGCTTGTAGAATCATTGCAGTTATGTTTACTTAGTGTATCATTAAATGTAGCTCAATCAATAACACTCGTTAGCCTCTCAATAATGCTCGTTAGCCAATCTCAGTAAATAATACTCGTTAGCCTATTTCAGTCAATAATACTCGTTAGCCTGTTTCAATAATACTCGTTAGCCTATCAGTCAATAATACTCTGGTAAACTCCAGCCTATTTCAGTAATACTCGTTAGCCTATTTCAATAATACTCGTTAGCCTATCAGTCAATAATACTCTGGTAAACTCCAGCCTATTTCAGTAATACTCGTTAGCCTATTTCAATAATACTCGTTAGCCTATCAGTTAATAATACTCGTTAGCCTAACTTAGTCAATAATACTCATTAGCCTATCAATAATGCTCGTTAGCCTATTTCAGTAATACTCGTTAGCCTATTTCAGTAATACTCGTTAGCCTATTTCAGTAATACTCGTTAGCCTATTTCAGTAATACTCGTTAGCCTATCTCAGTCACTAATACTCGTTAGCCTATTTCAATAATATTCGTTAGCCTATTTCAATAATACTCGTTAGCATATTTCAGTACTCGTTAGCCTGTTTCAGTAATACTCGTTAGCGTATTTCAGTAATACTCGTTAGCCTATCTCAGTCACTAATACTCGTTAGCCTATTTCAATAATATTCGTTAGCCTATCTCAGTTAATAATACTCGTTAGCCTATCAAAATGCTCGTTAGCCTATTTCAATAATACTCGTTAGCCTATTTCAATAATACTCGTTAGCCTATTTCAATAATACTCGTTAGCATATTTCAGTACTCGTTAGCCTATTTCAGTAATACTCGTTAGCCTATTTCAATAATACTCGTTAGTCTATCAATAATGCTCGTTAGCCTATTTCAATAATACTCGTTAGCCTATTTCAATAATACTCGTTAGCCTACTTCAATAATACTCGTTAGCCTATTTCAGTAATACTCGTTAGCCTATTTCAGTAATACTCGTTAGCCTATCAGTAATACTCGTTAGCCTATCAGTAATACTCGTTAGCCTATCAGTAATACTCGTTAGCCTATCTCAATAATGCTCGTTAGCCTATCTCAATAATACTC
>NC_091319.1:4536283-4591283 GCF_038502225.1 Cherax quadricarinatus
TATGGTTCTAAATCCTAAGCCAATTTGTTATATACTGTTTTCAGCAATTTTTTCGGTTTGTTATTTAAGTTAGGTTAGATTATGATCTGTTAACAAAAAAATGCTAATTATGACATACCACAATGCCAATAAATATAATAACACACAAAGACGATGAAGACTTGGGAATTGAGCAGAAAACAGGAACCCTTGGAGGAGACGTTACAATACCGTCACAAAATCACTGCTATGTTACATTTCAGTGTCACAGTCACACATTTGATTAAGCTACAGTAATATACTGACTTCGATTAGGAAGATGGACTTGACTATGGCGAGTTAGTAACCCCTGATGTCACATGCAAAAACTTCAATACCCCCCTCTCAATTCAGTTCAAGTTTATTCTCTATAAGGGTTACAATGTGGGGTTTACAGATTTTGGGTATTGTGTGGTTTACATGTTATAAAATACTAATTGCAGAGGGGGCCACTAGGACACTTAGCATGGCTAGGCATTTCGGGCAGACTTAGATTAATTCTTAACATTAAATCCTTACAGATTATGGTATTAAGGCTAAGTGACGACATCATAATTTGTGAGTTTAGCAATGTGAATGCTTTTGTTTTGGCACAATACAAAGTGTCTATATTGGAGTATCATAGGCAAACTTATGACTAGTTAGGATTTATTATTTTAAGATTAAGATTAGTATTTCTGGGTTTATAGTCAGTGGGTGAGTGAGTGTAATTGTGAACCACCAGGTGGTTATGTAGTTAGTTGTCGGGGTGTATCAGGGAGATAAGATGTTTTCTAACTGTAGTTTTGAAAGTGATGAATGTGTCTGCAGTTCTAGAGTTTTCAGTTAGGGTGTTCGAGATTTTAGGTCCTTTGAAATACATTGAATTTTTGTAAAGGTTTAGTCGAACACGGGGAATGTCATAGCGATGTTTGTGTCTGGTGTTATGGCTGTGGATCCTGTCACAACTATCAAGAAAGCGTTTTAGGTCAAGGTTAATTTTGGAATTTAAGGTCCTGTAGATATAGATTGCACAGTAGTAAGTGTGGATGTTCTGAACAGGGAGTAAGTTTAGATCTATGAAGAGTGGGGGGATGTGTTGCCAGGGATGGGATTTAGTGATTATTCTTACTGCGGCTTTTTGTTGGGTTATTATTGGCTTTAGGTGTGTTGCTGCAGTTGAACCCCAAGCACAGATAGCATAGGTGAGGTATGAATATATAAGTGAATGGTATAGTGTGAGAAGGGCAGTTTGCGGCACGTAGTATCGTATCTTGGAGAGGATCTCCACCGTTTGGGATACTTTTTTTTTGTTATGTGTTGGATATGGGTGCTGAAATTAGGTTGTTGTCGAGGTATAGGCCAAGGAATTTGCCCTCATTATGTCTGGCAATTAGAGTATTGTCGATCTTAATGTTAAGTTGCGCAACACCTGCTCTGCTACCAAACATAATATAGTAGGTTTTGCCAGTGTTGTGTAAGTTTATTGGCTGTCATCCAAGTCGATATTTTGAGCAGCTCCTCGTTAACAATGGTGTTGAGGGTGGCAAGATTAGGGTGGGAGATGACATAAGTCGTGTCGTCAGCAAAGAGAATGGGTTTCAGGTGTTGGGATATGTTTGGAAGATCATTGATGTAAATGAGGAAGAGCAGGGGTCCAAGGACACTTCCCTGCGGAACTCCAGTATCAAGTGGCCGTATTGATGAGGCTGTGTCTTTAATGGTGACATACTGATACCTATTAGAAAGGTAGGATTTAAAATATGCAAGCGCATGGCCTCTTATACCATAGTGGTCAAGTTTGTGGAGTAGGATGCCGTGATCTACTGTGTCAAACGCTTTTCTTAGGTCAATCAGTATCTGCTCCATAGCGGTAGACTAAGTCCTAGCCACCTATTTAATGCTAGCTGAACAGGAGCAACGGGTTGAAGATTCGTTGCACTGCATAATGTCCTTGTACTGGAATTTCATCATCGACATATTGTTCAAGACTGCGCTTGGATAACTACCCTCAGAAGCTGACTGCGTCGAGTCTCCTGATACAAGTGAAGATTCGCGTCGTGCATGTTACATAATTACTTGCTCTGTGTTCCCTGATTGTTCTCATGAATAATTTGATTATGCTCTTCTTTGTTACTGTGACTAACAGTGATGACATTGATTCACCTGCTGTCTACGTATTAAGCATTATTCAGAGTATAAGCTCATGAAAATTAGTCAATATGTTTGATATCTTGTTGAAACGTAGTAGAAAAGTAGAATGTCTCAATCCATCATAAAATATTTAACTTCTTGCGTCCCACATTGTTTACGCTAGGAGTGTACCCATTGAAAATACCTCCATTATTATTTTCGATAAATACATCACTTGCGTATACACGACGAAATCGGTAGGCCACGCAACTTCGAACACACCTAAAAAAAAAAAAAATCCGGATTTAAAGGCTTCGGATTTGTACTTGCATAATTTTTAACGTGTAATATTAACAGTTCGGATAGCTCCTAAAAATGCAAAGATAATGTATTGGTGTCAGAGTGAAGAATTTAACCAATTCATTCAAATAGGACAGGTCATCATGTCACGAGGAATAAATTATATGTTGCCAAGTGTAGCCAGGTAAACACTGTGGCGAGTATTCATGTCATATGCATAAACCCTCGTGGCTTGCTGGTTCGTACCGGATCTGTACACAACAATCCCTTTCAAGCATTAGACACTGAATGTCGTGAAAGGCTTTTGATTCAAGGAGTGGAGCTACCCTCCACTGATTTGAATCAAACCTAATTAACTCCATTGCACCATTGCTCTTAAAACAGTTGATAATTTCGCCCAAAATTCTTTCAAGAAATTGGAGATCGATCAATGCATAGTGTTCTGAGGTAGCATTTGTGGAAGTTATTTCCATCTATTATTCATTGGTGCCCAGACATCACCTAGCCAGTCTGAGTTGTTGGTCAACAGTTCCGGTGCACTGAACATTTCCTGTTCTTGCACATCATTACTCTTTTTAGTAACAGGTTCTGGCTGAGCATAATGTAGTAAATAAGCTTGTGTTTTTTCAGTTAAGCTCATTTTTTATTATTATTTTTTTAACACCAGCCATCTCCTAATGAGGCAGGGTAACCCGATAAAGAAGAAACGCTTTTATACATTTAGTAAGTTACACAGGTGTTACTAGCCCCTTGCTTCGGGCATTTTAGCCGCCTCTTACAACAGGCATGGTTTACGGAGGAAGGATTCTTCTCCACTTCCCTTTGGAGTTTAATTAATTTATTGTAATAATCTATGGCTAGTATTTCAATACACGCCTCTTCAAGTTGTATTGTGGTGCACTAATATAGTGTATTCATATACAACCGAAGGGCGATATATTGTTGACTTATTGTTGATAGATATGAAAATACAGAGAAAAACGCTCATTGACCTCGGGTCTTGTCAGTGAAGAACAACGCAGTAAGTAGATGGTGATAAAGTTATCTGAGTGTTAAAGACACATCTAGGTATTGCAGGGGAGGAGGGGGAGATACAGCTAAACTTTAACCCTCAATGGTGCAAAGTTCCTTGGGTATCAGTTGCTCTTGGGTAGGTGGCTGGGAAAAGGTGAAACGGAGTGTGTGCACTGCGCGCGTTTTTTTTTTTTTTTTGTCTGGGTTATACAAGTATGATTCAGCAACCTGTGTGCCACCCCGTCATGTGATAGCGTATGATAACAGTACTTAGAAGACACAATATAATTCAGAAATGAAACTTTACCCACCCAATGCTGAGACTCACTGAAATAAATAATAATAATTATTATTTAATATGAGGAAGCGGTAAACCTGTAGGTTATACAGCTCCTGCTGAATGGGAGGTAATAAGGTTTGATAAGAGCACCTACTAGATTCAACCGTCTAGTATGTCTCAAAACAATGGGTCTTGGTCCTTCTCACGGGAGCCATGTTAGAGGGTTACCATAATAAACAACTGGTGGGCCGTCTGGCATAACTGACTTAGTAACACGAGTTACTGAAGGAAAATCTGTTACCGTTCTTAAAGGGTAATGATAAAATGTTATCATTAAGAATGTTCTCGGCATCCGGGGGTGAAGGTGAAATTTTTTTGTAAGATAGTGATATAGATATTAGGAGACAGATATGGAAAGAATTGGAATATAGTAAGTTAGGAAGAAGTAGATTGTAAAGATTGAATCGAAAACAGTATGAAGTGGAAGGGCAAAAATTTAAACGGATAAATAAAATGAGAGAAAGATTATTGTGGAGAACCGAGAGAGAGAGAAGTAGGCTACAGAAAAAAAAGATAGGAATACGTATATGCTGACCAGTACGGCCTGCATGGTCAGCGGTGTGGTGTTGCTGATCACCGAGATCACAAGCGCGACAAGTATAAAGTCTTGGCTCCCCAGTACCACTTCGTCCCAATAAGTTCGGAGACCCTCGTGTCATGGGGGAAAGCATGCCACGGGTTTCCTCAAGGAGCTGGGTTCCAGGCGCATCAGAACCACCAGAGACCCGAGGGCTACCACCTTTCTCTCCAAGCGCGTTAGTGTGGCGATCCAGCGAGGGAATGCCTGCTCATCTTTGATTCCCGCCCTCCGTCTTAGGAGCTCGAGGAGCTCTGCAACTTAAATTAAGTCTGTTCTTTACAATTCTGCATGCGTATACATTCCCAAGCTGTTGTACTCATTAATATGTAACCAATATGTTCCATGTATCATTCAAATGAAGGTTTTAAAGGTAAGTTGAAAAGGCTTCAACTCTGTCTTACATTATATATATATATATATATATATATATATATATATATATATATATATATATATATATATATATATATATATATATATATATATATATATATATATATAATGAGAGAGAGAGACTGAGTGAGTGAGAATTGAGTTGAGCCTCTTCAACTAGCAGCTGGGACACTGGTAAGCATTAACATCATAAGTAAGCACTTATGCACTTCCCTTCTGTGTTTGTGGAGGTGGGGAGGGTGGTCCTTGGTCTGCCTACCTACCTTCCATCATGGGGGTGCCTTCATGCTGGTGGAGGGCTCTTGATTCAAAGAATTTGATCTATATTTCACTCCTTTGGATCAAAACTGATTAGGTACAGGGCGCCGTATGACCCTTACGGGCTTAGCGTTTCCCATTGAATATATCGATGATAATCCGGAACAAACTGTCCTTCAAAAGGACAAGATTTTTTTTCGCAGCGTTACTGCTCCTTTTTTCGATCAAAATATCTCCGCAAATTATTTTGTGATTCTAGGTTAGGTTAAATTCATCTTCATTTGTATACAGTTTGTATATAGTTAACTACTTAAAAAAAGAAATAACAGAGGAATATATGTCAGCAACGAATGAGCTTCGTGATTGGCTGTTTCCACATCGTTTTAGTGTCTGAATTGACACGTCCTGTTGTAAACATTTTAGATTTGTTTTTATTTATTTTTATATATTCGTTGTATAAATCATTTAATTACTTTTTATTTGAGTCCGTAGAACGTAAAGCTTGATCAACATGTGCCGTGGATTTGGGTCGATCTCAAGGCTAGCAAGTTCTTGATCATTAAACTTTCTTGGAGGGTTGGTGAGGTACGTTGCTAAGTGTGGGGGTAGTGCACAGTAAGCCTTCATTTAACCTCTGTAAGCAGAGGTTTATACTTCACACAGTGTCTTATGTTGGCAATCTTGTAATATGTATGTTTAGGTAAGATAAATTTGTTGCACTAGGATGTTTTTATTGAAGCTTCGCTAGGTTATTTTTTTCCCTTGAGCTCGGTCCATCCAGTGAGTGAAGTGTTTCTTTAATAATTAGTATTCTAGTGCTATGTATGTTTCTTAATAATATCCTTCAAGGGAATTGGTATAAACTACTAATGTGAGGAATGCCTCTGTATAATATACATTCAGTATACATCATATCTTTTGTAACTGCAAAACATACAATGTATATTGAGTATATATTATATAAAGATACCTTCCATATGTTTCGCCCATACAGTGAGGGTAGTAAGCCATTGTCGGAAGTTATTACTTAAAAACTTGGAAACCAGAGAGAGCGCAAAAATGTGAGGGGAGATGGAACCTTCGGAGAGGAGAACGAGATGGTGTTCAGCGAGACTGATTGAAGGTCAACCAGCCAGATTGTTTTCGTGAATGGGCTACCATATTTGCTACACACATCGTATGTCACCGTAACTCTTGCTGGGCTTCGAAGAAGTCATTGCCAACACTCGTGCATGCTCCTACAACCCAAAATTCACGGAATATGTTTATTGGGAATTGTAAAAACTTTAGCCGCCCCTCAAAGAACTGAATGTATTCTTTAGGAGAAAAATAAAACAATAGACAAGATGTAGTACTTTTTTTTAACGTATCAGCCGTTTCCGATGCAGGGTGATCAAAAGAAGGAAACATTTACCATTATTCATTCTTTAGTTCAAAAGTGTACATCACAGTTCAAAAGATCCACCGAACAGCAACGACTTACCTTTCATTCAAGAGTGCACTGTACTTCCCGCCTTCCGAATGGCTAACCCACAGAAAATTCTCACATGTCAGCTACACACACAAGGTGTAAAACGCAAGTATGGTGACATACACACAATTAAGAGAACACTTCATAAACATGCGAAGTCCACGATATTTTAGCATAATTAGTGGCTTTCTTTTGTGTTAAATTATGCATCAGATTATGCAAATCAACTGTAAATTCTTTGTATGTTTTATTAGAAATAAAAATATGTAAGATATATTGGCAGAATAGGGACAGATCTTCGAGAGACCAGTTTCTGCAGGTTCCTGATCAACGAGGTTGTGGTGGATGTGGGCCTGACTGACGAGACAGTCACCAGGGAAGCCTTTTCTCACACTGAATTGGGAAGAGTAGAAAATAGGCAAATTTCATAACCTAAACTGTTTCAAATGGAGTGTAAACTGACGAGACCGGTGTGAGGAGACACTTGTTTTCTGCCGAATAAACCGCAGCCAGAAGGCACATTAGAATGTGCAGAAAGGAGTTCGACATGAAATTAGTATTGCTTCTCACCACCCACCACTTACAACACGAACCTTCAAAATCAACAGGAAAGGCCAGTTTTTCCCGTGAACTGATAACCAAAACAATTAGCGTATTGACGCTGACGGAGAAGAGGAAAGGGGGGTAGGAGGAAGGAATGGGAGGGTAAGTGGGAGTGAAGGGGCAGGGGTGACGAGGGGTAGATGACACCTGATCACCTATCACGTGGCCAGGGGGTGAGTGTAGAGTGCCTGGACTCTGTACCAAGATGAAGATCACTGTTTACTTTTTTTTATCGTGATAAAGAGAAGCTAGAGAGAACGAACAGTGAGGAAAGGTAGAGAGAAATAGTAGTGAGGGACGGTAGACAAAATAGTGATTGAGTGTCGAAAGAATAATAAGGGAGGGTAGAGAGAAAGAATAGTGATTGAGGTAGAAAGAATAGTGAGAAAGGGTAGACAGAAAATAGCGAATGAAAAGTGATAAATTTTAAGGAAATTATTAATTTCAACAATATGTGGAATTAACGTAAGGTTATTATCGGTCAAATTAAATAATCTAAACTATGATATAAACTAACATCTTTGAAAGTTTATATGTTATCTGTTCATAAATAGATATAGTGACGAGTTAATGAGTCCAGGAGATAAGCGGACGGTATTACAATATTGCTTTATTATACTCGAGGGAGATAAGGCAGAGAGGATATGTATGTTTTTTTAGGAGAGAATGTTTGAAGTATAGCGCAAGCACTGTTTATTAAAAATGACTTTTTTTTTCATATTTGTAGCCAAAAGTTAAGCTCTGTACAACCTAGTGGCGTGCAAATTTCAAAACTTAGCCTTACTATATCACGTCATTTTGTAAACTTGCTTAGCATCAGTTTCTTTTAACTCTTCCATACTTTTTTTTAATCATGGTTTCTATGTTTAAAGTTATGCAGTGTTACCTGAAAGTTACCAGAAGACTACTCCGGGGGTCACCGCCCCCGGTGACCTGGTCCCTGATCAGGCCTGGTTGATAGCCTGATCAGGAACCAGGTTTAATTATTAGTATTAATCGCACTCAGTCCACTATAGGCACCACAGCACGGCTTATCAGGAACTAACTTGAGGAACTTAGCTAGTTCCCTCTTGAAGACAGCTAGGAGTGTGCTGTTAATTCCCCATATGGAGAGTGGTCAAAAATTCCTAGTCTCTATTAGGGGTGTGCCCAAGTATTGGTATTGGTAAGTATAGAGTAATTTTGATGGTATTGGCAAAAATTTTGATACTGTCCCATCCCTAGTCCCTATACACTTATTGAGTAAACTATTTATATATTCATTGTACTATTTCTTTTCACTGAGTGTATTGTGCACAGTCGACCGAGCCTCGTACTCCTGTAGAGAGTAATTTCTGTGTGCAGATTTGGGATCAATCTCTCCTGAATTTTCTAGGTATAAATTATGATGTATCCTCGCCTACGTTCCAGGGAGTACAGTTCAAAGGACTTCATTTGAAACGTCTAATTAATAGGCTGGCTCTGCTACGTTTTTCACTGGACTCTATATGGACACTATATACTGAAGGGAATATGACATGCATGTAACATGAAGGAAGACGCATATCTCTCCAGTGTTAGATTTTTACTCAGCTAGCCAATACATTGTCCTACTATTAGCTAGTCACTGAATGGCCTGTTATGACCGTGGTGCATAAACAGTGACCTTCCTGTTGTCCTGTTCCACGACCCCAGTACCACTCACCCTGTGAGTGGTACCCCAGTCCACTCACCCTGTGAGTGGTACCCCAGTCCACTCACCCCATGTATACCATGATCCCAGCCCCACTCTTCCCGTGTATACCATAACACCAGTCCCACTCACCCCATGTATGCCACACACTAACTTTCTTATACTATTTTCTATTTAGTTTAATATAACATTCAGTAACTTAAAGTAGATATAGTCTTATTATCGTGAATCACGCAAGGATAGTGCGGGGAAAATGCGCAGGCAGTGATACATAGTGTGCAACAAACTCAGACTGGGATACATAATGTGGGAGATATACATGTAAGATATTAGTGCAGGGATACATAGTGAGTGTGAGTTTTACCTGGGAGATAACGGGCTAGTTGTGGTGAAGCAGCAGGCAGTTTGGCTGTTAGCTGGTTGGTCGCTCAGACAGTTTGTTGGTTAACGGGTTAGATGTTAAGGTAGTTTGTTGGTTAGGGGATTGGTTGCTCAGGTAGTTTGCTGCTTAGTGGGTATGGTCACTCAATGCAGGTTATGTTGTAACCCCTTGACTCCCTCAGTTATTATTACGTGGGTTACCCACACAAAAACCCTTGGCCCTTATATACGAATCTTCATCAATCAAGTTGAATTCACTCAGCCATGTGTTATGTAAAAGATCAACTGTAAATGTACTATGTGTCAGGAAAAGATATATATAATGCATTTTAATGTTTTTAACAGCTTGGCAGCGTGGATAACTCCACACTCTAGGCCGGCAACCTTTTGTTGTAACAATGTTTCACTCTTTCGCCAGCAGTAACAGCCTGGTTGATCAGGCCCTGATCCACCTGGAGGCCTGGTAAAGGACTGGGCCACGGGGGCGTTGACCCCGGAACACCCTCCAGGTAGACTCCTGTTAGGTAGACCACTGACTTAAGTTCTTCAGAGCTGATGTTTGGCCGAAACGGGTTGTATACGCCCAAGCGGGTGTATTGTTCCAGTCACGGTATTGTGCTTCTTTGTTCTTAATAATAATAATAATTTGTTCCATACCTGTGTTTTCTTCGTTGCTCGCTAAACTCATTCGATGAGTTTAGTGGGCTTAAGTGTTTAGTAATGTGAAGGTTTGTATTGTGATTGGCACTGTGATTTTGTTTAGCTGTAGTGAGCACTGAAAAGACCTTATGGTTGCAGGGCCTTGCAAATTTTCACACACGGCAAAGCTCCAAGAAGATATAAACCAAGTTTTCCAATGGGCAACAGAGAACAATTTGATGTTCAGTGAAGACAAATTTCAACTACTCCGTTATGGAAAACTGGAGGAAATAATAACTAGGACTGAGTATACTACAAACTCCAGTCACACAATAGAGCGGAAAAGTAATGTGAAGGACCTGGGTGTGGTAATGTCCGAAGACCTCACCTTCAAGGACCACAACAATGCCGCTATCACATCTGCTAGGAAACTGATAGGATGGATAATGAGAACATTCAAGACAGATGCTAAGCCAGTGATGATCCTTTTTAAATCACTTATTCTTTCTAGACTGGAATACTGCTATACATTAACATCCCCATTCAAGGCAGGTGAAATTGCCTGACTAGAGAATGTACAGAGAACCTTTACTGCACGTATAAGTTCCATCAAACACATTAGAAACTGGGAGCGCCTGGAAGCACTTGACTTGTACTCACTAGAGCGCAGGCGAGAGAGATGTATCATAATCTACACCTGGAAGATTCTGGGGGGACTGGTCCCTAATATGCACACAGCAAGACTTGGCAGGCGATGCAACATACCCCTAGTGAAAAGTAGGGGCGTCACTGGTACACTAAGAGAAAACGCAACAAGTGTCCGGGGCCCAAGACTGTTCAACAGCCTCCCACCAGCAATAAGGGTCATTACGGGAAGACCCCTGGTTGTCTTCAAGAGGGAGCTGGACAGACACCTAAAGACGGTGCCGGATCAGCCGGGCTGTGGTTCGTACTTTGGATTGCGTGCGGCCAGCAGTAACAGCCTCGTTGATCAGGCCCTGATCCACCGGGAGGCCTGGTCGTGGACCGGGCCGCGGGGGCGTTGATCCCCGGAATGCCCTCCAGGTAGGTAGACGCCTCCCATTTCCTCATGTTGACGCCCCTTCTCCCTACTCTCATATATATTTCCCTATTCTCGTATATATATCCCTACCCTCACATATATCCCCCTACCCTCACATATATCCCCCTACCCTCACATATATCCCCCTACCATCACATATATCCCCTTACCAATTCCCTGCCTCCATCACCACCCCCTTCCCCCGTCCAGTCGCTTTATTGCCAGGGCAGCAAACAACATTTGCCGGTTAGGGAATATTCAATAAATTTTTGAGTTGTTGTTTACCTCAATGCATCCCAGTATGGCAAGCCTTTCAGATATAGTCGAGGTGAAATGCTTTAGAAAATAAGTCATGTGTTATGAAGACGGGTTGTATAGGAGCTTTTGTAAGCGAGTGGGCGTATCTGGCGGTGATGGGCTCCACAGGATGTGCTCCAGGTTCGTTCACCTGCCACCTAGGCCACCTGGAAGTGTTACATGTGGTGAGGCAAGTTACCGCTAATGGGGAATCAGATGCTCTCCCCATCCTCTATCTCAGCTCTACTGGGGTTGTCCCAGACGTGGAAGAACATTCAAGCTTCACTTGCGTCTATAGCTCAGAGTATTACATACACATGATGAATAAGACACTTGGGTATCTTTATTGTATATATACCCAAGTGTTGCATGAGTGTCTAATTCATCATCTGTCGGACGGCTTTGAGGGGACTTGAGCTAGAATTCGTCCCGGCCACATTGTCAAGAGATTCATCTCTAAAAACTTGCTTTTGTGGTCACAGTGGTGCCCATGCTAACCTTCCTATGGTGTATAAATATACCTAGTTGGATGAATCTTATTGTAGCCAGCTGGCTCAGTGGCTAACGCGTCGTTCTGGAGTTTTACGACTCACTAACCGCGAGTTCAAGCCCCACCCATGGTATGGTTTGGTTCTCTAAATCATTTTTCTATATTGCATGCACATACTCTTGAGGCACAACATTACATGTACAAATGGCCTTGGGTTCTAGCATTATACCTGGCTTGCTGTGTCTTACACCCACATCTATAATACCCCGTGAGACCACGATATAATACCCCAATACATCACCTGAACATCTTCCCATCATCACCACCACCACAGTGACATCTCATGACGTGTTCTCACACTTGTTGATACTCAAGCTGGCTGCTGCAACGTCATTAATGATTTATTGTTTTTATCCGTGACTTTTTTTCGATTTGCTGATTTTTGGGTGGGGGATTTTTGCAACGTGAACCCCCCCCCCCCTCTCTGTTATGTGTATATCATGTTTGTATCAGATACATTTAGAAAACGATTGCTCCACCTTCTACTAAAACCGCATTCTGAGTAAAAACTACAAGACTAGTCAGAACTGGAATATAATTGGAGAAAGTTCAAGGTTACAGGTGAAATTAAGTAAGTTCGTAGTCACAGTTGAAGGCCAGGGAGCTTGGGGTTGACTGCGAGCGAAGCTTTATAACACTCGTGTTGCAGAAGTTTTGTCTTCTTGGTACTCGGGTTGTGTTGCGGGGAAATTGCTTTCTGACACCTCTGTTGCAGAAGTTTTGTCTTGGTACTCGGGTTGTGTTGCGGGGAAGTTGCTTTCTGACACCTCTTGCAGAAGTTTTGTTGTCTTGGCAATCGGGTTGTGTTGTTTCTGACACTAGCGTTGCAGAAGTTATCGTCTTGATAAGGCTTTCTAACATTTGTGTTGCAGTTGTCTTGGTGAAGCTTCCTGACACTTGTATTGCAGAAGTTGTCGTCTTGGTATTAAACTTTTTGTACAAGAATGGTATACAATACCGACAAGATGAAATTGAGACACATGTGCAACATCTGGGTATCTTTATTGTAGACGTTTCGCCATCCAGTGGCTTTATCAATACAAATTCCAGGACATAACTTGAAGACAGGAGAACTATGTACAGAAGATGAGGTAATCAGTCCCTCAACCTAGCAGTAGGTGCGAAGAGCACCATAGTCGTGGAGATTCTGAATCTCCACGACTATGGTGCTCTTCGCACCTACTGCTAGGTTAAGGGACTGATTACCTCATCTTCTCTATATAGTCCTACTATCTTCAAGTTATGTCCTGGAATTTGTATTGATAAAGCCACTGGATGGCGAAACGTCTACAATAAAGATACCCAGATGTTGCACATGTGTCTCAATTTCATTAAACTTTTTAACATTTGCGTGGCAGGAGAGCTTGCCGTCTTCAGAAAGCTTTCTTTCGTCATGGAATATATGATCACCTACACTTTTTCTTTTTAGATGGAACTCCTTTTTCACTGTAGACGATGCACTTAGGATGTGTGTGACGTGTTTCGATATTTTTTCTAGCCTTGGCAGCCCGGTCTAGGGTCAGGCTCGTCTGTTGATTGCCTGTACAACCAGGCTGTTACTGATGGCGGTGCTTGAAGAAGGATCGTGCTTCGTCCAATATTAAGGGCACAGTGTAATCAAAAAGGCGGTAGAAAAGTACAGAGTAAAGAGGTTTATTTTCTCCGTATCTGGTCGTGAGTCCCTGTACTCACCTAGTTGTACTCACCTAGTTGAGGTTGCAGGGGTCGAGTCCAAGCTCCTGGCCCCGCCTCTTCACTGGTCGCCACTAGGTCACTCTCCCTGAACCATGAGCTTTATCGTACTTCTGCTTAAAGCTATATATGAATCCTGCCTCCACTACATCTCTTCCCAAACTATTCCACTTCATGACTACTCTGTGGCTGAAGAAATACTTCCTAACATCCCTGTGATTCATCTGTGTCTTCAGCTTCCAACTGTGTCCGCTTGTTGCTGTGTCCAGTCTCTGGAACATCCTGTCTTTGTCCACCTTGTCAATTCCTCTCAGTATTTTGTAAGTCGTTATCATGTCCCCTCTATCTCTCCTGTCCTCCAGTGTCGTCAGGTTGATTTCCCTTAACCTCTCCTCGTAGGACATACCTCTTAGCTCTGGGACTAGTCTTGTGGCAAACCTTTGCACTTTCTCTAGTTTCTTTACATGCTAGGCTAGGTGTGGGTTCCAAACTGGTGCCGCATACTCCAATATGGGCCTAACGTACACGGTGTACAGGGTCCTGAACGATTCCTTATTAAGATGTCGGAATGCTGTTCTGAGGTTTGCTAGGCGCCCATATGCTGCAGCAGTTATTTGGTTGATGTGCGCTTCAGGAGATGTGCTTGGTGTTATACTCACCCCAAGATCTTTTTCCTTGAGTGAGGTTTGTAGTCTCTGGCCCCCCTAGACTGTACTCCGTCTGCAGTCTTCTTTGCCCTTCCCCAATCTTCATGACTTTGCAATTGGTGGGATTGAATTCCAGGAGCCAATTGCTGGACCAGGTCTGCAGCCTGTCCAGATCCCTTTGTAGTTCTGCCTGGTCTTCGATCGAATGAATTCCTGTGTGTGTGTGTGTGTGTGTGTGTGTGTGTGTGTGTGTGTGTGTACTCACCTAATTGTGGTTGCAGGGGTCGAGACTCAGCTCCTCGCCCCGCCTCTTCACTGATCGCTACTGGGTCCTCTCTCTTCTTCCTGAGCTTTGTCATACCTCTTCTTAAAACTATGTATGGTTCCTGCCTCCACTACTTCACTTGCTAGGCTATTCCACTTGCTGACAACTCTATGACTGACGAAATACTTCCTAACGTCCCTGTGACTCGTCTGAGTCTTCAGCTTCCAGTTGTGACCCCTTGTCCCTGTGTCCCCTCTCTGGAACATCCTATCTCTGTCCACCTTGTCTATTCCCCGCAGTATCTTGTATGTCGTTATCATGTCTCCCCTGACCCTTCTGTCCTCCAGTGTCGTCAGTCCGATTTCCCTTAACCTTTCCTCGTACGACATTCCCTTGAGCTCTGGGACTAGCCTTGTTGCAAACCTTTGTACTTTCTCAAACTTCTTGACGCGCTTGACCAGGTGTGGGTTCCAGACTGGTGCTGTATAATCCAGTATGGGCCTAACATACACAGTGTACAGTGTCTTGAACGATTCCTTATTAAGGTATCGGAACGCTATTCTCAGGTTTGCCAGGCGCCCGTATGCTGCAGCAGTTATTTGGTTGATGTGTGCCTCCGGTGATGTGCTCGGTGTTATGGTCACCCCAAGGTCTTTCTCCCTGAGTGAGGTCTGTAGTCTTTGTCCTCTTAGCCTATACTCTGTCTGCGGTCTTCTTTGCCCCTCCCCAATCTTCATGACTTTGCATTTGGCTGGATTGAATTCGAGAAGCCAGTTACTGGACCACATGTCCAGCCTGTCCAGGTCTCTTTGCAGTCCTGCCTCATCCTCGTCCGATTTAATTCTTCTCATCAACTTCACGTCATCTGCGAACAGGGACACTTCAGAGTCTATTCCTTCCATCATGTCGTTCACATATATCAAAAATAGCACTGGTCCTAGAACTGACCCCTGTGGGACCCCGCTCGTAACAGGCGCCCACTGTGATACCTCTTCACGTACCATGACTCGTTGCTACCTCCCTGTCAGGTATTCCCTTATCCATTGCAGTGCCCTCCCTTTTACATGCGCCTGATCCTCCAGCTTCTGCACTAATCTCTTGTGGGGAACTGTGTCAAAGGCCTTCCTGCAGTCTAGGAAAACGCAATCTACCCATCCCTCTCTCTCGTGTCTTACTTCTGTTACCTTGTCATAAAACTCCAGAAGGTTTGTGATACAAGATTTGCCTTCCATGAACCCATGCTGGTTTTCATTTATAATCTTGTTCCTTTCCAGGTGTTCGACCACTCTCCTCCTGATAATCTTCTCCATGACTTTGCACACAATACATGTCAGAGACACAGGTCTGTAGTTTAGTGCCTCGTTTCTGTTTCCTTTCTTAAATATGGGGACTACATTAGCTGTCTTCCATTTCTCAGGTAGTTGCCCAGTTTCAAGGGATGTGTTGAAGATTGTGGTTAGAGGCACGCACAGCATCTATGCTCCTTCTCTAAGGACCCATGGGGAGATGTCCGGTCCCATCGCCTTTGAGGTGTCACGGTCACTTAAGAGCTTCTTCACCTCCTCCTCAGTTGTTCGTATGTCATCCAACACTTGTTTGTATATTCCCTCTTGATGTTCCCTTCTGTGCTGTCTTCCCACAGCCCTTCCTGTCTCTACTGTAAAAACTTCCTTAAATCTCCTGTTCAGCTCCTCACATACCTCCTGATCATTTCTTGTGAGTTCTCCACCTTCTGTCCTTAATCTGATCACCTAGTCTTTGACTGTTGTCTTCCTCCTGATGTGGCTATACAACAGTTTCGGGTCAGTCTTGATTCTCGATGCTATGCCATTTTCATACTTTCGCTGGGCCTCCCTCCTTACCTGTGCATACTCATTCCTGGCTCTGCGACTGATCTCCCTATTTTCGTGTGTTCTCTGCCTTCTGTACTTTTTCCATTCTTTATTGCACTTTGTTTTTGCCTCCTTACACCGTCGGGTAAACCAGGGGCTCGTTCTGGTCTTCCCATTGTTACTGTTGCCCTTGGGAATAAACCTTTCCACTGCCTCCTTGCATTTTGTTGTTACATATTCCATCATTTCATTTACTGGCTTTCCTGCCAGTTCTCTGTCCCACTGGACCTCCCGCAGGAAGTTCTTCAACCCTATGTTGTCCCCTCTTTTATATAAAAGTCAGGCTTTTCCCATTCAACTCCTGTTATTCTCTCCACTTGCAGCTCTACTATGTATTCAAAACACAGAACCACGTGGTCGCTAGCTCCTAGGGGACTCTCATACTTGATGTCCTCAATGTCTGAGCTGCCCAGGGTGAACACAAGGTCCAATCTTGCTGGTTCATTATCCCCTCTCACTTGTAGTATCCTTAACATGTTGGTGCATGAGGTTTTCCAGCACCACGTCCAACATCCTGGCTCTCCATGTTTCGGGACCCCCATGTGGCTCCAGGTTTTCCCAGTCAATCTCCCTGTGGTTGAAATCCCCCATAACCAGCAACTTTGCTCTGCTGCAGTGAGCTCTTCTTGCCACCTCAGCAAGTGTGTCCACCATTGCTCTGTTGCTCTCTTCATATTCCTCTCTTGGCCTCCTGCAGTTCTGTGGTGGATTATACATCACTGCAATGACCACTTTGTGTTCCCCAGCCTGAAGTGTACCTGCTATGTAGTCTTTCTCCCGTCTCATCTATGCCTTCCATTTTCTCGAATTTCCATCTGCTTTTTACGAGCAGAGCAACCCCACCTCCCCCCCTGCCCCTTCTATCTTTCCTCATGATCTGGTATCCTGGTGGGAAGATTGCATCTGTTATTGTCTCCGTGAGTTTTGTTTCTGTAACTGCTAAGATGTCTGGGGACTTCTCATTGATTCTTTCTTGCCATTCCTCATGTTTATTCGTTAATCCATCTGCATTTGTGTACCAAACCTTCAACTTCTGTTCTAATACTGTAACTGTGGTGCGGGGGGTGGAAACAGAGGGATATATATATATATATATATATATATATATATATATATATATATATATATATATATATATATATATATATATATATATATATATATAAACACACACACACACACACACTCGCGCGCGCACACACACACACACACACACACACACACACACACACACACACACACACACACACACAGTGCTGAATAATAGCAACGCCCTTGCCGAATACGGCAAGCGAAAATTTGTGTATGCAATAATTTTGCAAAAATCATTCAGAACCTAACGAAAAAAAATTGTGTTTATTATTAAATTATTGTAAACTTGTCTAAAATATATTTAGTTGGATTAGGCTAAATTAAATTGCCCTTGTTATAATAAGGTTAGGTAAGTTTCCTAAAGTTTTTTTGGTACAAAATTATTAATTTTTACATTAACATAATTGAAACAAATATATCATTAAACGTATAAGAGAAAATTTTAGAAAGGACTTAATTTTAAATGAGTTCTTGCTAATTGACCAGTTTTACCTATTCGGCACGACACACACACACACACACACACACATATATATAAATATATATATATATATATATATATATATATATATATATATATATATATATATATATATATATATATATATATATTTATATATATATTATATATATATAAGCAAAACAACCACTATGAGAGAATAATGAAATTGCAAGCGCTTTCGTGACTACTCACATTATCAAGGAATAATGATAATGTAAGTAGTCACGAAACGCTTGGAATTTCATTATTCTCTCACAGTTATTGTTTTGCATATTCTGAAATCACCTGTTTACTGTGATCTTATTGCACATTATATATATATATATATATATATATATATATATATATATATATATATATATATATATATATATATATATATATATAGATATATATATATATATATATATATATATATATTATTATTATTATTATTATTATTATTATTATTATTATTATCATCACACTGGCCGATTCCCACCAAGGCAGGGTGGCCCGAAAAAGAAAAACTTTCACCATCATTCACTCCATCACTGTCTTGCCAGAAGGGTGCTTTACACTACAGTTTTTAAACTGCAACATTAACACCCCTCCTTCAGAGTGCAGGCACTGTACTTCCCATCTCCAGGACTCAAGTCTGGCCTGCCGGTTTCCCTGAACCCCTTCATAAATGTTACTTTGCTCACACTCCAACAGCACGTCAAGTATTAAAAACCATTTGTCTCCATTCACTCCCATCAAACACGCTCATGCATGCCTGCTGGAAGTCCAAGCCCCTCGCACACAAAACCTCCTTTACCCTCTCCCTCCAACTTTCCTAGGCCGACCCCTACCCCGCCTTCCTTCCACTAGAGGCTGATACACTCTTGAAGTCACTCCGTTTCGCTCCATTCTCTCTACATGTCCGAACCACCTCAACAACCCTTCCTCAGCCCTGTGGACAACAGTTTTGGTAATCCCGCACCTCCTAACTTCCAAACTACGAATTCTCTGCATTATATTCACACCACACATTGCCCTCAGACATGACATCTCCACTGCCTCCAGCGTTCTCCTCGCTGCAACATTCATCACCCATGCTTCACACCCATATAAGAGCGTTGGTAAAACTATACTCTCATACATTCCCCTCTTTGCCTCCAAGGACAAAGTTCTTTGTCTCCACAGATTCCTAAGTGCACCACTCACCCTTTTCCCCTCATCAATTCTATGATTCACCTCATCTTTCATAGACCCATCCGCTGACACGTCCAATCCCAAATATCTGAATACATTCACCTCCTCCATACTCTCTCCCTCCAATCTGATATCCAATCTTTTATCACCTAATATTTTTGTTATCCTCATAACCTTACTCTTTCCTGTATTCACTTTTAATTTTCTTCTTTTGCACACCCTACCAAATTCATCCACCAATCTCTGCAACTTCTCTTCAGAATCTCCCAAGAGCACAGTGTCATCAGCAAAGAGCAACTGTGACAACTCCCACTTTGTGTGATTCTTTATCTTTTAACTCCACGCCTCTTGCCAAGACCCTCGCATTTACTTCTCTTACAACCCCACGGTGACATCACACATCCTTGTCTAAGGCCTACTTTTACTGGGAAAAAATTTCCCTCTTTCCTACATACTCTAACTTGAGCCTCACTATCCTCGTAAAAACTCTTCACTGCTTTCAGTAACCTACCTCCTACACCATACACCTGCAACATCTGCCACATTGCCCCCCTATCCACCCTGTCATACGCCTTTTCCAAATCCATAAATGCCACAAAGACCTCTTTAGCCTTATCCAAATACTGTTCACTTATATGTTTCACTGTAAACACCTGGTCCACACACCCCCTACATTTCCTAAAGCCTCCTTGTTCATCTGCTATCCTATTCTCCGTCTTACTTTTAATTATTTCAATAATAACTCTACCATACACTTTACCAGGTATACTCAACAGACTTTATATATATATATATATATATATATATATATATATATATATATATATATATATATATATATATATATATATATATATATATATATATATATATGCAAGGAATTCGCGAGAGCATGCGAAATATACACAAACACTGATCTTCAGCCAGAGATCAGTGTTTATATATATATATATATATATATATATATATATATATATATATATATATATATATATATATATATATATATATATATATATATATAGGTAGGTAGTAGGTTGGTAGACAGCAACCGCCCAGGGAGGTACTACCGTCCTGCCAAGTGAGTGTAAAACGGAAGCCTGTAATTGTTTTACATGATGGTAGGATTGCTGGTATCCATTTTTCTGTCTCATAAACATGCAAGGTTTCAGATACATTTTGCTGCTTCTACTTTCACTTAGGTCACACTATACATACATGTACAAGAATATATATACACACCCCTGTGGGTTTTCTTCTATTTTCTTACTAGTTGTTGTTCTTGTTTATTTTCTCTTACCTCCATGGGGAAGTGGAACAGAATTCTTCCTCCGTAAGTCATGCGTGTTGTATGAGGCGACTAAAATGCCGGGAGCAAGGGGCTAGTAACCTCTTCTCCTGTATATATTACTAAATGTAAAAGGAGAAACTTTTGTTTTTCCTTTTGGGCCACCCCGCCTCGGTGGGATACGGCCGGTGTGTTGAAAGAAGAATATATATATATGTCGTGCCGAATAGGCAGAACTTGCGATCTTGGCTTAAATAGCAACGCTCATCTTGCCATATAGGACAAGCGAAAATTTGTGTATGCAATAATTTTGCCAAAATCATTCTAAACCTAAAACGAAAAAAAATATATTTCACTGTGTTTGTTTAGTATTAAATTATTGTAAACAAATCTAAAATATATTTAGTTGGGTTAGGCTAAAATAAATTGTTCTTCTTAAAATAAGGTTAGGTAAGTTTTCTAAGATTCTTTTGGTGCAAAATTAAAAAATTTTAGATTATTAATGAAAAAAATGTATCTTTAAACGTATAAGAGAAAATTTTAGAAAGGACGTAATTTTAAATGAGTTCTTGCTAATTGACCAGTTTTACATATTCGGCACGACATATATATATATATATATATATATATATATATATATATATATATATATATATATATATATATATATATATATATATATATATATATGTGATCTCTAGATATTATCAGTAGATAAATAAAAGTATCATAATTTATAGATTTTCTTGAATAAAATCTGGGTTACTTTCCTTTTTTCTGTTGGGATACGAAAAAATATTTCAAGGTTAAGAAGTAGAACGTAGTCAATTAGTAGTGAAGAAATGAGACTGTTATGAAGCAAGTTTTCTCGTGACGTTTCACTCTCATGCAGAGCTTGCTTGTGTCAGTGAGCGAAGCGTCGTCACGATACAAGCTTGCCTTACACTTGTATCTTTTAAGAATACATTACGGTATTACTCTATATCGATTGATTCATCGGTATAGAGCGAAGTATCTGGAACTTCGCCTCTGTACCATATAACCTTTGTTTCGGTCTCTGGTTGCCATAGGAACAGTCGTAAACATCCTCACTGCTCCCAAGAACCTTCCATTACTTGCACTTATCCTTCAGTAGAGGCGGTGTCTTGATGCTCCTGAGAGGTACTTGATCTAAGTAAATGACGTACCCTTTTACTGGGATGTAATCTGATTGCTTCATATTCGTCGGTCGCTCTATGATCCCATTCAGATAAAGCGCTTCCCTATTACCTGGAGTTTACCTGGAGAGGGTTTCGGGGGTCAACGCCCCCGCGGCCCGATCTGAGACCAGGCCTCATGGTGGATCAGGGTCTGATCAACCAGGCTGTTACTGCTGACCGCACGCAAGCTGACGTACGAACCACAGCCCGGTTGGTCAGGTACTGACTTTATGTGCTTGTCCAGTGCCTTCTTGAAGACAGCCAGGGGTCTATTGGTAATCCCCCTTATGTATGCTGGGAGGCAATTGAACAGTCTTGGGCCCCGGACACTTATTGTGTTGTCTCTCAGTGTACTCGTGGCGCCCCTGCTTTTCATTGGGGGAATGTTGCATCTCCTGCCGAGTCTTTTGCTTTCATAGGGAGTGATTTTCGTGTGCAGGTTTGGTACCAATTCCTCCAGGACCTTCCAAGTGTATTTTATCATGTATCTCTCTCACCTGCGTTCCAGGGAATACAGATCAAAGACCTTCAACCGTTCCCAGTAGTTTAGGTGCCTTATCGTACTTATGTGTGCCATGAAAGTTCTTTGTAAACTCTCCAGGTCTGCAATGTCGCCAGCCTTGAAGGGGGCCGTTAGTGTACAACAGTATTCCAGCCTAGAGAGCACAAGCGATTTGAAGAGAATCATCATGGGCTTGGTGTCCCTAGTTTTGAAGGTTCTCATTATCCATCCTATCATTTTCCTAGCAGATGAGGTAGATACATTGTCGTGGTCTTTGAAGGCGAGATCCTCTGACATTATCACTCCCAGGTCCTTCACATTACTTTTCCGCTCTATTGTATGGTTAGAATTTGTCGTATACCCTGACACAATTTTAATTTCTTCAAGTTTCCCGTATCTATTAATTTAATTACAGCTAGTCTTGCATTTGCTTAATTCTTTTTGAATGACTTTAATCTCGAGGAAATGGGAACAGTGGACTGGATTACGAGAGGCGGTAGAAAGACTCCAACCGTCAATTAAAAATACTTGTATGATTAATGCCGTAAGATACAGATAGGTGGCTACGAAATTACTATATCGACAGATACACAAAGGTAGACACGAATAAGTAGCTACAGATGCGTAGTGTCTAATATGTAGTTACAAATAGGTAGCTACTGATAGGTAACTACTTGTGGTCTGGTTCTTGTACTTTAAATTTACTAAAAACGTGTTAATTTCAGTAGACAAGTTTTTGATTACTATTTCTTAACTCTTAAGTACTTGTTAACTCCCGTCCTTTGGGTTTTTCGCTTCCACCATGAATATAATACTAATTATTTACACCTGTTGAGTGTATTCTCATGACAAGTTTTTACGGGAAGTTTAAAATTGCGGGTATTGCTGTTAGAGAGTTGACCTGCTTAGCATGAGCCAGTTGACCTACTGCAGTGTTCTTTCATTCTTATAATCTAATGTGTTTCGCTGTGTAGAGCTTGATCAAATCTTCCACGTCGTTGGTGACGTGATGAAGCTCTACTCAGAGCAATAATAAAATTCTGTCTGTGTCAGATGTCTGTCTATCATGTGGACGGGGACTAACTGCAAGCCTAGTGTATGC
The DNA here is from genome assembly GCF_038502225.1 of Cherax quadricarinatus. Lineage (NCBI taxonomy): Eukaryota > Metazoa > Arthropoda > Malacostraca > Decapoda > Parastacidae > Cherax > Cherax quadricarinatus. Next base: position 4,559,332 of record NC_091319.1, read on the forward strand.
AACAGCCTGGAGAACACCAGAGTGATTCACTCACTCTTGTGATCGATAGTGTGGTCTGGGAGCTAGGGAGGAGGAGGTGGTCTGGCAAGTTATTTGCTAGAATGTTTTCGTGATAATTTTTCACTCGCCTACCTCCCCCATCTATTGAAAGAATACTCCTCCTTTGTCCCGCTTCTCCCCCCCCCTCCTCCCCCCTCCTCCCCATTCTCTTCATAAGAAGAACATAAGAAGGAACACTGCAGCAGGCCTACTGGTCCATGCGAGGCAAGTCCAAGTCACCTCCCGGCTTAAACCAATGACCCACCTAGTCAGGTCAGGTCACATCCACCTAAGTAAGGGTCACGGCATCAGACCTGCTAGCACAGACTAGTCAGGTCCAACTCACACCCATCCACACCCACTCGTGTATTTATCTAACCTATTTTTAAAACTACACAACGTCTTAGCTTCTATGACGGTACTCGGGAGTTTGTTCCACTCATCCACAACTCCATTACCAAACCAGTGCTTTCCTATATCCTTCCTGAATCTGAATTTTTCCAACTTAAAATCATTGCTGCGAGTCCTGTCTTGACTAGATATTTTTACCACGCTATTTATATTCTTTTTATTTATTCCTGTTTTCCACATATACATCTCAGTCATATCCCCCCTAATTCTGCGCATTTCTAGAGAGTGCAGATTCAGAGCCCTCAGTCTGTCCTCATAGGGAAGATTTCTGATACATGGGATCAACTTTGTCATCTTCCATTGTACGTTTTCCAGTGCAGGTATATCCCTTCTGTAATACGGTAACCAGCATAATCTAAATGAGGCCTAACCAAAGATATATAGAGTTGAAGAACAACCTGAGGACTCCTATTAATTATTTATGCTCCGTGATATGAAGCCAACGATTATGTTCGCATTATTGCGAACACTTATGCACTGTTGTCTTGATTTTAGATTACTGCTAACCAGAATTCTCAAATCCTTTTCGCAATCAGTAATATTAAGATCTACATTATTTAGTGTATATGTGACATGGTTATTTTCTTGTCCAATGTTTAGAACTTTGCATTTGTCTATATTAAACTACATCTCCATTTCTCCGACCACTGCATCAGTCTATTCAAATCTCCTTGGAGTGCTCTAGTGTCCTCATTTGAATAAATTAGGCAACCTATTTCGGTGTCATCAGCAAACTTGCTATGTCGCTGTACGTTCCCTCATCAATGTCGTTTATATAAATTGTGAACAGCAAAGGGCTCAACACAGACCCCTGTGGAACACCACTCGTGACGCGCCCCCACTCTGATTTCTCCCCATTCATGCAAACACACTGCTGCATATCTGTCAACCACGCCTCTACCCTCGCAAAAAAATAAATTATACTTTCAAACCTCTTGCTGTGATCCGCGAGTTAGCAGCGTCTCCCATGCTTGTTGATCTGTGTTTATAACTGTGTCTTATTCCCTTGTGTATTTCTGTTCTCATGGCTTTGTTACTCATGTTTTATTTCCTCAATATTGTAGTTTCTTTTCACATTATTTTTGTTTTGTGCTGAGTGGTTGAGGTTCCAGGCAGAAAAGCAGCAGGGAGGTAAGCAGAAGACAGCAAGCAGGTAGTAGAAGAAACTTAGGCAGGTAAGTAGAAAACTGTTAGTAGGTAGGTAAGTAGATGATAGCAGGCAGGTAAGCAAAGGAAAGCAAGGGGTAGGCAAGCAGATGTGCAAGCAGAGAAAAGCAGGCTGGCAGGTGGGAGGCTTGATGGAGGGGTGTTCACATACACGGGTCGATAGTTGGTGCAAACACTTCAGGGAACCAGCCGTGACAGCCGCAAACACCAGATGACTTTGGCTTAGTAGGGGTTCGTACACACACACACACACACACACAGGTATGGAAGACGGCAAATGTAGTTCCCATTTTTAAAAAAGGAGACAGAAAAGAGGCGCTAAACTACAGACTTGTCACTGATGTGTATAATATGCAAAGTCATGGAGAAGATTATCAAGAGGAGAGTGGTGGAGCACCTGGAATGGAACAAAAGTATAAATGACAACCAGCACGGTTTCATGGAAGGCAAATCCTGTGTCACTAACCTTCTGGAATTTTATGATAAAGTAACAGAAGTAAGAAACGAGAGAGAGGGGTGGGTTGATTGCATCTTCTTGGACTACAAGAAGGCCTTCGACACAGTTCATCACAAGAGATTAGTGCAGAAACTAGAGGATTAGGCGCGTATAACGGGAAGGGCACTTCAATGGATCAGAGAATACCTGACAGGGAGGCAACAACGAGTCATGGTACGTGATGGGGTATCACAGTGGGCACCCGTGACGAGCGGGGTCCCACAGGGGTCGGTCCTAGGACCAGTGCTATTTTTGATATATGTGAATGACATGATGGAAGGGATAGACTCAGAGGTGTCCCTGTTCGCAGATGATGTGAAGTTAATGAGGAGAATTAAATCAGATGAGGATCAGGCAGGCCTTCAAAGAGACCTGGACAGGCTGGATACGTAGTCCAGCAACTGGCTTCTCGAATTCAACCCTGCCAAATGCAAAGTCATGAAGATCGGAGAAGGGCAAAGAAGACCGCAAACAGAGTATAAGCTAAGTGGCCAACGACTGCAAACCTCGCTCAAGGAGAAAGATCTTGGCGTGAGTATAACACCGAACACTTCTTCGGAAGCACACCAGTCAGATAACTGCTGCAGCATATGGGCGCCAGGCAAACCTGAGATTAGCATTCCGATACCTAAGTAAGGAATCTTTCAAGACACTGTACACCGTGTACGTCAGGCCCATACTGAAGTGTGCAGCACCAGTTTGGAACCCGCACCGGGTCAAGCACGTTAAGGAATTAGAGAAAGTGCAAAGGTTTGCGACAAGGTTAGTTCCAGAGCTAAGGGGAATGTCCTATGAAGAAAGGTTGAAGGAAATCGGCCTGACGACACTGAAGGACAGGAGGGATAGGGGAGACATGATAACGACATACAAAATACTGCGTGGAATCGACAAGGTGGACAGAGACAAGATGTTCAGAGAGGGGACAGAAACAAGGGGTCACTCTTGGAAGTTGAAGACTCAGATGAGTCACAGGGATGTTAGGAAGCATTTCTTCAGTCATAGAGTGGTCAGGAAGTAGAACAGTCTGGCGAGCGATGTGGTGGAGGCAGGAACCATACATAGCTTTAAGACGAGGTATGATAAAGCTCATGGAGCAGGGAGAGAGAGGACCTAGTAGCGTTCAGTGAAGAGACGGGGCCAGGAGCCGAATCTCGACCACTGCAACTACAATTAGGTGAGTACACACACACACACACACACACACACACACACACACACACACACACACACACACACACACACACACACACACACACACACACAATCAGTACATACACATACACTTATATTCTACCTATCTACCTACCTACCTTCCTAGCTACACCTGCTCAAGGCAAGTTGAACACGTGGTGGCCAGGCATGTTGGCACGGTACCAGTGTAGCTCTGATATCAAGGTTGCGTGTAAACGATGACGAATCTGGTTGGTAGGCTTAAACGTTCATCCAGTACCGCATGATCACACCACTACCACCTGAAGCTGGAATGTTCCTCCAGTACTGCATGATCACACCACTACCACCTGAAGCTGGAACGTTCCTCCAGTACTGCATGATCACACCACTACTACCTGAAGCTGGAACGTTCCTCCAGTACTGCATGATCACACTACTACCACCTGAAGCTGGAACGTTCCTCCAGTACTGCATGATCACACTACTACCGCCTGAAGCTGGAACGTTCCTCCAGTACTGCATGATCACACTACTACTGCCTGAAGCTGGAACGTTCCTCCAGTACTGCATGATCACACCACTACTACCTGAAGCTGGAACGTTCCTCCAGTACTGCATGATCACTACTACCTGAAGCTGGAACGTTCCTCCAGTACTGCATGATCACACCACTACCACCTGAAGCTGGAACGTTCCTCCAGTACTGCATGGTCACACTACTACCACCTGAAGCTGGAATGTTCCTCCAGTACTGCATGATCACACCACTACCACATGAAGCTGGAACGTTCCTCCAGTACTGCATGATCACACCACTACCTGAAGCTGGAACGTTCCTCCAGTATTGCATGATCACACCACTACTACCTGAAGCTGGAACGTTCCTCCAGTACTGCATGATCACTCCACTACTACCTGAAGCTGGAACGTTCCTCCAGTACTGCATGATCACACCACTACTACCTGAAGCTGGAACGTTCCTCCAGTACTGCATGATCACACCACTACTACCTGAAGCTGGAACGTTCCTCCAGTACTGCACGATCACACCACTACCACCTGAAGCTGGAACGTTCCTCCAGTACTGCATGATCACACCACTACCACCTGAAGCTGGAATGTTCCTCCAGTACTGCATGATCACACCACTACCACCTGAAGCTGGAACGTTCTTCCAGTACTGCACGATCACACCACTACCACCTGAAGCTGATCACATCACTACCACCTGAACGTTCCTCCAGTACTGCACGATCACACCACTACCACCTGAAGCTGGAACGTTCCTCCAGTACTGCATGATCACACCACTACCACCTGAAGCTGGAACGTTCCTCCAGTACTGCATGATCACACCACTACCACCTGAAGCTGGAACGTTCCTCCAGTACTGCATGATCACACCACTACCACCTGAAGCTGGAATGTTCCTCCAGTACTGCACGATCACACTACTACCACCAGAAGCTGGAACGTTCCTCCAGTACTGCATGATCACACCACTACTACCTGAAGCTGGAACGTTCCTCCAGTACTGCATGATCACACTACTACCACCTGAAGCTGGAACGTTCCTCCAGTACTGCATGATCACACCACTACCACCTGAAGCTGGAACGTTCCTCCAGTACTGCATGATCACACCACTACCACCTGAAGCTGGAACGTTCCTCCAGTACCACATGAATAATAAATAAAATCTAACACTAATACCCATCTACTTACCCGCCCACCCAATAAATTCTAACGCGCACAACACCCTGACATGGACGCCAGCCTTGACATAAAATGTTAAGTGCTACTCGTGTCATAACTGTAAGACATACAAGGTGGCCCAGAATGACAAGAATACGTGTGGGCATTTTATAGTTGACAAAATTAAATACATTAGCAGTGTGCCGCCGTTTCTCTTATGTATATGATAGTTACGTAGTGGAAACAAAAGCTAGATGTGCAAGAAAGGTATAAAATACCGACAATATGAAAGTTAAGACACATGTGCAACATCTGGATATCTTTATTGTAGTAGACGTTTCGCCATCCAGTGGCTTTATCAATACAGATTCTAGGACATAATAGGAAGACAGTAGAACTATATACAAAAGATGAGGTAATCAGTCCCTCGGCCTTGGAGTTAGTGTTCACAGCATCGTGGTGGAGGAGAGTCTGGAGCAAAGGCAAGAAGACTGGCGCTTTTTATAGGCGTCAGTGAATGGGACGGGCAGCAGACGAGGGCAGTCACTGGTAGGCGGGATTCCCCAGTGGAAGTAGGTCCTTCCCAAAGAGATGGGTTAGTTGCAGCAGCCGTGAAGAAGGTCTTGTAGATGTCCTCTGAACCAAGATTCCATGATGTTGCAGTGTCTGACAAGTTGTGCAAGAAAGGTATAAAATACCGACAATATGAAAGTTAAGACACATGTGCAACATCTGGATATCTTTATTGTAGTAGACGTTTCGCCATCCAGTGGCTTTATCAATACAGATTCTAGGACATAATAGGAAGACAGTAGAACTATATACAAAAGATGAGGTAATCAGTCCCTCGGCCTTGGAGTTAGTGTTCACAGCATCGTGGTGGAGGAGAGTCTGGAGCAAAGGCAAGAAGACTGGCGCTTTTTATAGGCGTCAGTGAATGGGACGGGCAGCAGACGAGGGCAGTCACTGGTAGGCGGGATTCCCCAGTGGAAGTAGGTCCTTCCCAAAGAGATGGGTTAGTTGCAGCAGCCGTGAAGAAGGTCTTGTAGATGTCCTCTGAACCAAGATTCCATGATGTTGCAGTGTCTGACAAGTTGTGCAAGAAAGGTATAAAATACCGACAATATGAAAGTTAAGACACATGTGCAACATCTGGATATCTTTATTGTAGTAGACGTTTCGCCATCCAGTGGCTTTATCAATACAGATTCTAGGACATAATAGGAAGACAGTAGAACTATATACAAAAGATGAGGTAATCAGTCCCTCGGCCTTGGAGTTAGTGTTCACAGCATCGTGGTGGAGGAGAGTCTGGAGCAAAGGCAAGAAGACTGGCGCTTTTTATAGGCGTCAGTGAATGGGACGGGCAGCAGACGAGGGCAGTCACTGGTAGGCGGGATTCCCCAGTGGAAGTAGGTCCTTCCCAAAGAGATGGGTTAGTTGCAGCAGCCGTGAAGAAGGTCTTGTAGATGTCCTCTGAACCAAGATTCCATGATGTTGCAGTGTCTGACAAGTTGTGCAAGAAAGGTATAAAATACCGACAATATGAAAGTTAAGACATATGTGCAACATCTGGATATCTTTATTGTAGTAGACGTTTCGCCATCCAGTGGCTTTATCAATACACTGACGCCTATAAAAAGCGCCAGTCTTCTTGCCTTTGCTCCAGACTCTCCTCCACCACGATGCTGTGAACACTAACTCCAAGGCCGAGGGACTGATTACCTCATCTTTTGTATATAGTTCTACTGTCTTCCTATTATGTCCTAGAATCTGTATTGATAAAGCCACTGGATGGCGAAACGTCTACTACAATAAAGATATCCAGATGTTGCACATGTGTCTTAACTTTCATATTGTCGGTATTTTATACCTTTCTTGCACAACTTGTCAGACACTGCAACATCATGGAATCTTGGTTCAGAGGACATCTACAAGACCTTCTTCACGGCTGCTGCAACTAACCCATCTCTTTGGGAAGGACCTACTTCCACTGGGGAATCCCGCCTACCAGTGACTGCCCTCGTCTGCTGCCCGTCCCATTCACTGACGCCTATAAAAAGCGCCAGTCTTCTTGCCTTTGCTCCAGACTCTCCTCCACCACGATGCTGTGAACACTAACTCCAAGGCCGAGGGACTGATTACCTCATCTTTTGTATATAGTTCTACTGTCTTCCTATTATGTCCTAGAATCTGTATTGATAAAGCCACTGGATGGCGAAACGTCTACTACAATAAAGATATCCAGATGTTGCACATGTGTCTTAACTTTCATATTGTCGGTATTTTATACCTTTCTTGCACAACTTGTCAGACACTGCAACATCATGGAATCTTGGTTCAGAGGACATCTACAAGACCTTCTTTACGGCTGCTGCAACTAACCCATCTCTTTGGGAAGGACCTACTTCCACTGGGGAATCCCGCCTACCAGTGACTGCCCTCGTCTGCTGCCCGTCCCATTCACTGACGCCTATAAAAAGCGCCAGTCTTCTTGCCTTTGCTCCAGACTCTCCTCCACCACGATGCTGTGAACACTAACTCCAAGGCCGAGGGACTGATTACCTCATCTTTTGTATATAGTTCTACTGTCTTCCTATTATGTCCTAGAATCTGTATTGATAAAGCCACTGGATGGCGAAACGTCTACTACAATAAAGATATCCAGATGTTGCACATGTGTCTTAACTTTCATATTGTCGGTATTTTATACCTTTCTTGCACAACTTGTCAGACACTGCAACATCATGGAATCTTGGTTCAGAGGACATCTACAAGACCTTCTTCACGGCTGCTGCAACTAACCCATCTCTTTGGGAAGGACCTACTTCCACTGGGGAATCCCGCCTACCAGTGACTGCCCTCGTCTGCTGCCCGTCCCATTCACTGACGCCTATAAAAAGCGCCAGTCTTCTTGCCTTTGCTCCAGACTCTCCTCCACCACGATGCTGTGAACACTAACTCCAAGGCCGAGGGACTGATTACCTCATCTTTTGTATATAGTTCTACTGTCTTCCTATTATGTCCTAGAATCTGTATTGATAAAGCCACTGGATGGCGAAACGTCTACTACAATAAAGATATCCAGATGTTGCACATGTGTCTTAACTTTCATATTGTCGGTATTTTATACCTTTCTTGCACAACTTGTCAGACACTGCAACATCATGGAATCTTGGTTCAGAGGACATCTACAAGACCTTCTTCACGGCTGCTGCAACTAACCCATCTCTTTGGGAAGGACCTACTTCCACTGGGGAATCCCGCCTACCAGTGACTGCCCTCGTCTGCTGCCCGTCCCATTCACTGACGCCTATAAAAAGCGCCAGTCTTCTTGCCTTTGCTCCAGACTCTCCTCCACCACGATGCTGTGAACACTAACTCCAAGGCCGAGGGACTGATTACCTCATCTTTTGTATATAGTTCTACTGTCTTCCTATTATGTCCTAGAATCTGTATTGATAAAGCCACTGGATGGCGAAACGTCTACTACAATAAAGATATCCAGATGTTGCACATGTGTCTTAACTTTCATATTGTCGGTATTTTATACCTTTCTTGCACAACTTGTCAGACACTGCAACATCATGGAATCTTGGTTCAGAGGACATCTACAAGACCTTCTTCACGGCTGCTGCAACTAACCCATCTCTTTGGGAAGGACCTACTTCCACTGGGGAATCCCGCCTACCAGTGACTGCCCTCGTCTGCTGCCCGTCCCATTCACTGACGCCTATAAAAAGCGCCAGTCTTCTTGCCTTTGCTCCAGACTCTCCTCCACCACGATGCTGTGAACACTAACTCCAAGGCCGAGGGACTGATTACCTCATCTTTTGTATATAGTTCTACTGTCTTCCTATTATGTCCTAGAATCTGTATTGATAAAGCCACTGGATGGCGAAACGTCTACTACAATAAAGATATCCAGATGTTGCACATGTGTCTTAACTTTCATATTGTCGGTATTTTATACCTTTCTTGCACAACTTGTCAGACACTGCAACATCATGGAATCTTGGTTCAGAGGACATCTACAAGACCTTCTTCACGGCTGCTGCAACTAACCCATCTCTTTGGGAAGGACCTACTTCCACTGGGGAATCCCGCCTACCAGTGACTGCCCTCGTCTGCTGCCCGTCCCATTCACTGACGCCTATAAAAAGCGCCAGTCTTCTTGCCTTTGCTCCAGACTCTCCTCCACCACGATGCTGTGAACACTAACTCCAAGGCCGAGGGACTGATTACCTCATCTTTTGTATATAGTTCTACTGTCTTCCTATTATGTCCTAGAATCTGTATTGATAAAGCCACTGGATGGCGAAACGTCTACTACAATAAAGATATCCAGATGTTGCACATGTGTCTTAACTTTCAAAAGCTAGATGCGTGTTCCCCGGTCATATTCCATTAACCGGGATGAGTCGCAGTGTTAAAATTGTCAGTCTGTGCTGAGTATACCAGAGTAGTGAGGATATTGTTCCTCAGTTATGGAGACCCATACGGGTTTAGTGCTTGGTTATGATTATAATACTAATCCTTGTGAAGGACCTGCCCAGTATGCTGTGAAGGACCTGCCTAGTATGCTGTGAAGGACCTGCCTAGTATGGACCAACAGGCCTACTGCAGTGTTCCTCCTTATGTTTTTATGTTCTCAGTTACGGGAGTTTCAGGTGCTGAGTATACCAAAGCAATGAGGATATTGCTCCTCAGTCACGGGAACTTCAAAGGTTTCGCTCCAGCAGAGATGGAGTTTTTACTTGGAATTGGTTAGGGTGACGTAGGGGGTGATATATCAGAGCGAGGTGTGTGTGTGTGTGTGTGTGTGTGTGTGCGCGCGCGCGCATGCGTGTGAAAGAGAGAGTTGGACAGGTGACCTGTGTGTGTTCCCGATTGTGTATGTATTTGTATGTTTGTATACTCTGGACACGTGTGATAGACAGGTGTCTTGAGCAAGTGTATTGAACAGATGACTGCTGTCTCCTAAACCTATATTTGTTTTATTCAGATGACGTGTTTATTCTCAACAAATATTTCTGGACATGTTGGTGTGAAGTATCAGGTGTGGGACATGGTTGGTGTCAGGTATCAGGTGTGGGGCATGATCGGTGTGAGGTATTAGGTGTGGGACATGGTTAGTGTAAAGTATCAGGCGTGGGACATGGTGTGAGGTATCAGGTGTGGGACATGGTTGATGTGAGGTATCAGGTGTGGGACATGGTTGGTGTGAGGTATCAGGTGTGGGACATGGTTGGTGTTAGGTATCAGGTGTGGGACATGGTTAGTGTGAAGTATCAGGTGTAGAACATGGTGTCAGGTATAAGGTGTGGGACATGGTTAGTGTGAAGTATCAAGTGTGGGACATGGTTGGTGTGAGGTATAAGGTGTGAGACATGGTGTGAGATATCAGGTGTGGGACATGGTTAGTGTGAAGTATCAAGTGTGGAACATGGTTGATGTCAGGTATAAGGTGTGAGACATGGTTGGTGTGAGGTATCAGGTGTGGGACATGGTTAGTGTGAAGTATCAAGTGTGGGACACACCCGAATCATGCTTGTCAATCTTCTGAAGGTGTGTATGTGTGTACTCACTCAGTTGTGATTGCAGAGGTCCAATCACAGTTCCTGGCTCTGTGTGTGTGTGTGTGTGTGTCGTTATCACATTTCCTCCCTCACTAATCATGTTTCTTCCCCTCTGTGGTAATGCATCACATTCCTTCTCTCCGTTATTACACCCTCTGCGTTGTTTCCTTCAGTTAGTGTCCCACCATCACCTCCTCTCCTTTCCTTCACTTTCCCCCACACGTTTTCCTTTCTATCGTCCTTCTCCACCACCCATCCCTCTCGTCGGCTCTCGACCTCTCGTTCTTTCTATCACACTGCCGTAATCTACCCTTGGCCTCGTACAAGTGAGAGTCACCCTGCCAGTCACATCCACTTGCTTGTGGCTTCTTTTTACCTTCTTCAGTCAAGGAAAGTCAAGACACGAGTGTCCTACGCATTTGCTTGTGGCTTCTTGTTTTCTTCTTCGGGTCAAGGACAGTCAAGATCTCCTACACTAGTGTCCTATTCATCCTCCTAACAAACGTATTTTTTTTTTTTATACGGTGACTCAAGACTTGAAATAGTGCACCATCCGTAGTTTCTCTCGCGTAGATTCCCGCAGGCGCTGCATGACCCGTATGGATTTAATGTTACCCAGGTTAGCGTAAGTTAGGTTAGCTTTGCTTAGATTAGGTTTGTCAATCTTAGGTTAATTTAGATAAGGGTGGGTTAGAATAATCGTTCAGCTTCAGTGGTGCTAAGGTTCAGAGGTACATAGTTCCAGAGTTACCTAATGCCCTGAGTATCAAGTGACTCACTTCTTGTGGACTCCTTGTATTATGCTGACCACAGCATATGGCTTGTCTCCTTTAAAATATTTACACAGAGCGACAGGGCGGCACCTCTGCACTCCAGGTCTGTTGAATTTGTTGTCAGTTGTGGTGGTGTTGGCGGCGACGGCAGCAGCAGTGGAGGCAGCGGCATCATCATTATTATCATTATCATTATTATTATCATTATTACCATTACCATCATTATCATTCTTCAGAAAACAGGACAAGTGATTCCTGACAAGAATTCTTCTCATATGATTCACTCAGTGAAGTCTTTAGTCATTTAACAGAGACTTGCCGCTGGCTTACTAGTTTACCTCGCAAAAAATAAGTATCAATTCATGAGATAAGATTTTATGTGGTTTAGAGCCTCGGTGTGAGAAATATGTTTAACATGTCAGAGTTTACCACTGGAGCTATGTCAGCCGCCTTATATTTGTGCACACATGGTCTGGTGGCTAAAGCTCCCGCTTCACACACGGAGGGCCCGGGTTCGATTCCCGGCGGGTGGAAATTCCGACACGTTTCCTTACACCTATTGTCCTGTTCACCTAGCAGCAAATAGGTACCTGGGTGTTAGTCGACTGGTGTGGGTCGCATCCTGGGGGACAAGATTAAGGACCCCAATGGAAATAAGTTAGACAGTCCTCGATGACGCACTGACTTTCTTGGGTTATCCTGGGTGGCTAACCCTCCGGGGTTAAAAATCCGAACGAAATCTTATCTTCTCAGGATGTCCCCCAGATCCATATGTATGTACAGCCTGAAGGTAGCTGTTATAAGTCACTCTGTGTATTTTTCCACAAGGCTGCCACACCTTTACTGATCATTTGACGTGTAAACAACATATATGTGCTGTGTGTTTTTACAACAAATCCATTTGAGAAGTGTAATGAACAAATAAAAGTATCTAGGGATGGCTGTAACTTCACCCAGTATGATGTATATATGATGCTTTGTAGTCAACTCTTCACCAGTGTAATAATAATCCACTCAGGAGAAGAGGTGCCTTGACGAGGATAAAGGATTCTTCATCCAAGGATTAAAACTACCCTTCCTCTTCCTCGGATCAAACCTGATTTTCCTCCCCTTTCCAAGTTGCTTCCCAGTGATGATGATGATTATGATGATGATGATAATAATAATAATAATAATAATAATAATATTATTATATATATTAACTGCTCCCCAGTTTTATGTAGCTTATCTTTATGAAATCTTCAGCAGATGCTCTACCACACGCAGCCCGAAGCTCTCTCGTTTTCCCTTTGTGCTCACCACCAGTTCTGATTTTTTTTTAACTCCAGACGTCAGCTACCCTTACCCACTTTCCCTTTCCATACCACGATTAACCGAAAGGTCCTGGTCTCAGTTCCCAGACCCGGTGAAGTTGTCATACGCTCCTGCTTCCCATGCCCATCTAGCAGTAAGAAAAGGTACCTGGGTGTTAGCCAGCTGTTTTGTATTGTAGCTGTAAGAAAGCTCCAGGCTTGCTGGAAATCATATTCTAGACAGAATGCCAGTGTTTAGGAAAACTCCAAGCCTGCTGGAAGTCATATCCTGGACAAAATGCTGTACTGCAAGAAAACTGTAGCTCTGAATAATTCGTGTCATGCAAAACGTCCTCACGTAATGAGGACTGAACCGAATGTCACACAGCCTTCATGAATGTATAACACTGTATAATACACTGATGTTGGTGCCAAGTTTTATAATGAGGTGAGGTGTGATAGGAGCTCTCACCTTGTGAGTGAAGAGAGAAAGAGAGGAGGAGGGAAGAAGGAAAGATAAGCGCAGATATTGTATACTAAAAGAATGAGTGGAGAGAAGAGGCAGGTAAAAGAGAGACAACCAATTCTAGTAGTGAGAGAGGCAGCCAGTTCTAGTAACAAGAGAGAGAGGCAGCCACTTCTAGTAATAAGAGAGAGAGGCAGCCAATTCTTGTAGTGAGAGAGGCAGCCAATTCTAGTAATAAGAGAGAGATAGCCGATTCTAGAAGTGAAAGAGAGGCAGCCAGTTTTAGCAGTAGGAGTGATAATCAGTCATTCAGGCACCAACAATGATAGACACCACCCATTCAACGTTTCCTATTTTTCCTAGGCCACCTCGTTGCCAGACGTATCTCGGCATGTTTTTCTTGTATTTAACTTAAAATCTAGCTTACAGAAAATATTACTTGAATAAAAATAGAAAACCTGCAATAGTTGACGTTGATCAGACCTCAGCGTCAACTGTTGACGTTGAGTTAAACGTTAACAACTGACGTTGATCTAAACGTCAAACAATGATGTTTAAAAGTGAGAATGCGATGTATACGAAGGGGAGAGTACTAAGGTAAAAGAAGAGAGGATCAGCCATGAGAAATAACAAGGAGGGAAATAAGAGTAGATAATCGGTAGAGAGGGAGGGAGGGGCGGCATATTGCGGCAGTGTAGTAACGGAGAGAGCGAGGGATGAGGACTGGTCAATACTATGATGCTGGACGGCCTGGATGCTGGGGGTCCTGGGAGTGGTCACGCCAGAGAATGAGGGATGAACACACAATGCAGGATAAAGACACACACAGAGGATAAAAACAATAGAGGAAAAAACACTGGAAGACAGACACTATAAAGAATTAATAAGCAACGTGGGGGAGAGGATAAAGATGGGAGGCTGGGTACGTCTATCCTCTTGGTTTTAGTGCTAGAATATCACTTATACCTGACCAGCCGGGCTGTGGCTCGTACGTTGGATTGCGTGCAGCCAGCAGTAACAGCCTGGTTGATCAGGCTCTGATCCACCAGGAGGCCTGGTCACAGACAGGGCCGCGGGGGCGTTGACCCCCGGAACTCTCTCCAGGTAAACTCCAGGTCTCCAGGTATTCTCCGTTATAATCCTTATACAAAGGGTACCAAAATCAGTTGGATTGTCGAGATTGGATGCCTGACTTTACCTTGACGGGGACACGTGGCCAGGTGGATGTCATGACGCAGATGACTGGGACAGCATATGATGTGCCCAGGATGGTAAGAGTAAAGAAGTTCATTGTAATAGTCCTAGCCATGAGGGTGGAGGTTACGTGAATCAGTGCAGACATGCTCTCGCTCTCTCTCTCTCTCTCTCTCTCTCTCTCTCTCTCTCTCTCTCTCTCTCTCTCTCTCTCTCTCTCTCTCATGGTGGTGTCAGACGAGGGATGCATGCATGAGGTGCTTCCGTATCGCCAAGACTTAGTGATTACTATGTTGAAAATGGTGTAAAATACCGACAAGTTGATGGGTAAGACACGTGTAACAGTTGGGTATCTTTATTGTCGAAACATTCCGCCTACACAGTAGGCTTCTTCAGTCAGATACAGAGGCAGCAGGTGTAGAAGTGAAATGAAGATGTTGTAATCAGTCCATCAACCTTGTAGAAATAGAATTTGAAGTGGTCAGTCCCTTAGCCTGGAGAAGAGTTCAGCTTCATGGTCTGGAACGATATGAAGACACAGTGAAGGAGGAAGACAATGTAAGATCAAGACAGACAACGGACATTAAAGACACGACAGGAGAGAAACATAAATAAACAAAAATGGGTATCCAGTGAGGGTTGGAGGGAACAAGTGAAGATCGTAGTGATAGACATGCAAGATGGACACCCAGGATAGGGAAGCAAGATAGATATACTTCGCATCACTGACATTGCCAGATAACAGCACCAATGAATTTTCACTCGGGCAAAACTATGGCTGGTCTGTAAGCCAAGTTCCCACGCTCTGCATAGCAAAAGTGACATGCATACATGTGCTTGTGTATACATGTATGTATAAGCGAGTGAGATAGAGTAGAGTAAGAAAGTGCATGGGCGAATGAAACAGAGAAGTATGAGAGGAAGGGAGGGAAAGTATGCAGAGATCTTGGTCAGTAGGTGACGGTGGAGAAATCATTACCAGGATATGTAATGTGGTGGTGCTACCAGGATATACTATGTGATGGTGCTACTACCAGGATATATAATGTGGTGGTGCTACCAGGATATATAATGTGATGGTGCTACCAGGATATATAATGTGGTGGTGCTGCCAGGATATATTATATGGTAGTGCTACCAGGATATATTATGTGGTGGTGCTATCAGGATATATTATATGGTAGTGCTACCTGGATATATAATGTGGTGGTGCTACCAGGATATATAATGTGGTGGTGCTACCAGGATATATAATGTGGTGGTGCTACCAGGATATATAATGTGGTGGTGCTACCAGTATATATAATGTGGTGGTGCTACCAGGATATATGGTGGTGCTACCAGGATATATTATATGGTGGTGCTACCAGGATATATAATGTGGTGGTGCTACCAGGATATGTGGTGGTGATCATAGCCAGGCAGGTAGCACCAGACACATGCTTCATTAGTTAATCTTTTGGCACCTTCAAACCCAGTATATCAGTAATATAAAACAGTTTTGTTTTCGGGTGAGAGACGTCAGGTAACTTTACACCACTTATCCTCAGTCCTGAAGAAACCATTGGTGGCGATAGGCCTCCATAGTAAATATCTTGATGTAACACCGTACCCCCTTCCACCATACACTGTACTACCACCATTCACTGTACTACTACCACCATACACTGTATCACTTCTACCATACGCTGTATCACTTCCACCACCATACACTGTACCACTTCTATATTGTTTCCGTTTGCATTACCTCGAACAAAGTGTTTATACACCGAGAGACATACAACACTCGGTGCTGGTACGCAGTTTGCAGCAGTGTCTATTATAACTGAAGAAAAGACAGTTGTAGAGTAATCTTTCATTGTGACGAAAGTTTCTCTGTGTCGGCTTTTATCATTGATAAAATCTATAGAGAGCGTAACATCTTCACAAGAACAGTTTCATCTGCGCCTGTGTCTATGTTCCATATAATAATAATAATAATAATAATAATAATAATCTTTATTTCTACAAGTACATGATGCAACTTCTACAGACCTAGCTGATATCAGTGACATACTATATAGAGCCTCTGGTTATGCAGAGCATCTCGGGGAACTTAGGTTAATCTTGTCCCCCCCCCCCACTTGGAAAATCTTGTCTCCCCCCCGACTTGGAAAATCTTGGAAGGAATGGTCCCAAATCTGCACACAGAAATCACTCCCTACGAAAGTAAAAGACTGGGCAGGCGATGCAAAATGCCCCCAATAAAAAGTAGGGGCGCCATTGGTACACTAAGGGAAAACACCATAAGTGTCCGGGGCCCAAGACTGTTCAACAGCCTCCCTTCAAGCATTAGTGGAATTGCCAATAAACCCCTGGCTGCCTTCAAGAGAGAGCTGGACAGATACCTAAAGTCAGTGCCGGATCAGCCGGGCTGTGGCTCGTACGTTGGACTGCGTGCGGCCAGCAGTAACAGCCTAGTTGATCAGGCCCTGATCCATCGGGAGGCCTGGTCATGGACCGGGCCACGGGGGCGTTGATCCCCGGAATAACCTCCAGATTATGCCATTCCAAGGAATGTTCGTATTCTATTTTAGGACAGCCTGACGGTTCTTTAAATAGCCTCTCGTTATACAACGTGTTAGCAGCACACTTTTATTTTGGCACATGTATTCAAGGCTACAGCTCATAAATCACACGAACCAGCCGAACCGTTAAAAGTGTCAACACATCATAGCATTTTTGGCATATTTTGACTCGCATTTTCTTACATTTCATAAAAAAAATATGTTGTGTTTTCTGGAAACCTTAAGTGCCCTGTAATTGATTTTATTAATAGAGGGCGGTATTGCTGGCGTACAATATAGTGTTGTAAAACACTAGCCGGACGCTGCTGATGTGTCACACACCGGGGAGGTGTGGTTGACAGCGGTCTCCGGACACCACAACGATATGTACAACGATAAGTGTATGCCTCTCAGTATATATGCACTGAGATACGCACCTCTCAGTATACGCAGATATATACACTGGTATGTATACAGATATACACCTCTCGGTTTATATGTACTGAGAAATACCTTATGGATGTAGATACACATTTTGTATATACATACTCGTCTTTAGGTGTATATACACTGATATACACACCCCTCGGTGTATTTACACATACATACGAGTACTCCTCTTTGTATGTATATATATATATATATATATATATATATATATATATATATATATATATATATATATATATATATATATATATATATATATATATATATATATATATCGAGAAATACACATCTGTTTAAATTTTGATGGAATGAGGTTTGTGTGGGTGGGAACGTTTTGCCTGATGTGTGAACCTGGAATCTGTGGTGGTTAACTCTGAGTTTCTGCTATCAGGAGCAAGATGGGGTACGTTAAGTACTCATAGTCATTTTTGAGAGTACTGAAATTGACCAAGGATTTGTCCTTGAGAGAGAGCATGCAAAGGGCCCTGGGAAGAGAGCATGCAAAGGGCCCTGGGGAAGAGTTTGTTCTGAAGAACATAGCTCATTCAAGCGCTGAGTGAAATTAGTTTTGGGCATTGATTGGGAAGTGTACTTTTGATATATTGTATGTGTTGTGTACCTTAAATGGAGAGTGTAAATAATAATGTGGCTATTGTATATTGTATGTTGAGCTATTTTAGGTAATCTACACATATGCTGCTATGTATGATGATTTATGTAACTGTATTTATGTGCACCTATACCTGAATAAACTTATTCATGTTGTAGGTTCTTAGATGTGAAAGAGTTAAGACTTGGGATAAACATAATCTAAGAGTTCAGGATAATTGTAGATTATCCTAGCCCTCAGATATGGTTTATAAAAGGCAAAATGGAACATGTAAAGCATTGAATCTGTCTCTTCATATCTTGTAAGGATATATGGCTCTTATAAGTAGATATAGGAGGTGTATTGTATCAGGGTGCTTGTATCCACATCCTGTCTGTTTGCTGGGGTGCTAGACCTTAGTGACAAGCATGACCTGTCTGTTACTGGGTTGCTGGTCCTTAGCGACAAGCATGACCCTCACGGGTACAAGCAGCTTTGGGAGCCAGACATTTCAGTCTGTTGGAAGTATACAAGATATAGGAGAACATACAGAGCAAGGCCTCGTATAAGGTCAAGCAGAAAGGTATGGGGTTGATTCTCAGCGGAGGCCTGGTGGAGGCTGGTGGTGGTAGGTTCCAGTTCTAAAGCCTTCTGCTGACGGTGTGTTGTATGGCTGCTGATGGCTAGAAGTGATTCACGGGGTGAAAATTCATACATAACTATGACATTTCCCATTCGTTTGTTAATTTTCTGACCCCCATTATCCCCAGACTCAGTATCTCAGGGTCGTCGTCACTTCAGCCTCAGTGACTGGCCTACTGTTACTAATAATCTTTCTGGAATTTTCTCTGTATTTAGGTATTTAATAGTCATGGTAATAATTTGTTCAGGTTTTGTATCTTGGTTTAAGAATTATCCCAGAATTATTTCATTTTGAATGTATTTCTCATGCACTTATTGAAGTGTATTTTAAATGGTAAGTAAAATTAATTCCCAAGTGCTTTTGAAGTGGTGGGAACAATTGAATGAGCCTAAGTGACACTTTAAGTGTTGTTAATACACTTTAGTGGTAATTAAATGCTCTGGGATTATTTAATTGGATCATACTAAGGAGTTTTGAGGTTTGAAACTCCTTGGTATACACTATGATAAGTGTTCATTAAGTGTTAGTTAAAGTGTATTCAAGTAGGAATAAGTGTATTAAAAAAGTGGGGGTAGGTTAATTGATTAATGGGGTTTAAAGCCTATCGACTACACAAGAGCCATTAAAGCTGCATGTAATCAAACCGGACACCGATATTTTAATCCCTTAAAATAGGGATTAAAGAAAACTCCCATTGCTCAATAATAACTCACATGAAGACAAACACAATAGATTGATTGATCTGTATATTTCGACCCCCTTCTGGGGTCCTCTTCAGCAGATGTGGTAGTTAACAGCACTATCGAGGGTGGAGAGAGGACCCGCGTTCCTACCCCAGGTGTGACAAAGTAATTAAAGAACACAAGCGAGTCTTACCTCACTTGTTGATATGCAAGGTGGAGGAGGATGTGGGAGTGGGGAGGCGTGGGTAGGAGCCTGTTTTCTTTTTTTTTTTAATTGGGTACATCAGCATTGTGCTACTACCCTATGCTGTATGATAGTTATACAGTGGGAACAGAGCTATGTTCCCCCGTCACATACCACGCAGGATGGGGCTTAAACAAGGTGTTGAAACATGTGAGCCTGAGCTGGGAGACGTCAGTATTGTCAGTCTGAGCCGGGAGACGTCAGTATTATCAGCCTGAGCTGGGAGATGTCAGTATTGTTAGCCTGAGCTGGGAGACTTCAGTATTATCAGCCTGAGCTGGGAGACGTCAGTATTGTTAGCCTGTGAGTGGGAGTGTGGGGGCGTGGCTAGAGGGAGTGGGAGAGACTGTTGACTCACTCATTGTGCTCCTGAGAAGCAGAGGGAAGGGAGCAGCAGGCGTCTTCACCAGATTGATGATTTTAAAGTGATTTAAGTGTGGATGAAGCAAGAGGCAGGGAGGGAGAGATATAATGCGTTGGTATGTTTGAATGTGAGTATATGTCCTCACGTTCAAATCTCAGCTCCTTGCCCCACCTCTGCTAGTTGCTACTAGGTTCTTCCTTCTCAGACAGCATGAGTCTATCCTTCCTATCTACTGAAAGCGCTGTGTATGGATTCTGCCTTTACCATTTCACTGCCCAAGTCGTTCCAGTTAATGACTACTTTGAGGCTGCAGAAATATTTCATAACACCCCTTTGGCTCTGTATGTGTGTGTGTGTGTGTGTGTGTATTAGCGAGGGGAAAAAAAGTGAACTTGTGAGCGAGGTAAGTGTGTGAAAATGGGCTTAGGTTAGGTAATGTTTGTCAGGAAACAGGACAAGTGTTTCCTGACGCGGGTCTTAGTCATGTAATGACCCACAGTTGGAGAATGAGCGAGAGAGTGTATGTAAGTGTGAGAGTAAGTCTGCGGCGTGTATTGGGTTACAAGTTGCCGTTCCTGTACTATTATGTGCACCTATAGAAGGGTACGATAATGGTGGGGAAGGGCTGTTGATCCGAGGCATTAGAGCTATCCTCACCTTCCTCGGATCAATCAATATTATTCTCCTTTCCAAATGACCTATATGACCCCTTACGTGTTTAGCACTTCTCCATACACTGTTAATATTATTTTAAGCGTGGTAATGGATCTGTCGCGGCTTATATCTAGGTATCTAGATTTTCTAGTGCATCATGGCTCTAGTTTCTGCTATTATGTCGGTAAAGGGATCTAGATCCAAGGAATTGGGGCTATTCTTTCCCCTCGAGGGACCCTGGTTGCCTTGCAGTCTGCAAGGGTTGTGACTCCCGACGGATTTAATGCTTACACGGGAATACAGTAATCCAGGGTTGCTTAAGTAACTTTATTTACCTTTAAATATATGGATGGATGTGAGATAGGACATGCCTAGTGTGGGTCACCAGGCCTACTGCAGTGTTCCCTATTTCTTATGGTTTTTAGTATGGTTAATAAAAGAAGAGGAAATAGCCGAAAATATGAATTTACTCCATCGTACAATTAGCTGATTGTGAAGTAGAGCTTTGCAATAATTACGAGTTGATAATGTAATACACATTACAGCAAATGTTAAACCAGATGATAATGAACAGTGTTGTAATGTACTTAAAACCAGCTGATCATGAAACAGTATTGCAGTGTACTTAACCAGCCGAACACGTCAACAAAAGTAATATTACAAGCACGTCTGTTCAAGTGATATGTAGCTGGCTGTAGATTTGTATCATCAGTATTAGATATAAAAGACACTACAGAACAAGCTCTTATTGTGTGGAGCTTTATCAAGAGATAACTTGCTAAAGCTCTGCACGTTCCATTGAAAGCTTGTGCATGGTGTCTTCTCTTAACTATTGTCGGCACTACTACATTTGGAGCCATGATTTGATATAACCACTCTATATAGTACACAAAGTTAGAGCCATAATTAACCAGGCGAGTTCTTCAATTAAAGAAAAAAATACTTTACAGCCGTCATTCTGATAAACGAGCTTCACTCAGTAAGCGTGTTACTAGTCTTATCTACCGAAGCTACCATCACGTTTCTATAAATAAGAGAATGACGTACGCACACAAGCATTGACTGAGATAATTGAAGGGAAAGGAAGAGTGGTGCCAACGAGGAGATTTTTTGTTTACGAGAGGCTCACTGTATGCTTACATTTCTTGAATACATACACATTGACTGAGGGTAGAAAATTGATGTGCGAGTCAGGTTCAACGATGTTGTTATCTTCAGTAACTGGATGGGCAGATGCCATATTCCAACCAAGCAAGGTGGTTCATCATAACATAAGCAAGCATAAACAATGAATGTGATGTAAAAACTACATAACTGACATTGAGATCCTAAGGTGTAACTGTTTACAACGGAAGTGTAATTTTTACCGTGGTTTTTGAGGGCATATAGGTGTTATGGGCATATATGTAGATTAACATGGGTTATCATACCTGTCTGCCTGCCTATCAGCTAACCCCTACCTGCTAGATAGCCTGCCGTTTTCTTTTATGTTTACCACTATACTCCATTAGTTTCGAAAGAGTTGAGGGAGGTGGAGAGATCTAGTTCCTTGTATCAGGTCACTTGTTATCATTGGACACCTCTCAGGGATTGATATTCTCTTGGCGACGGCACGCGTTTCTATAAGCTCCGCCGCTGCCTCTTATCGCCGCTGGTAAAGCCGACGACACACACAAACTTCTCACAACAGGCCAGGTGTCTGTCGACAAGTTCCTTTGACAGCAGGTAACTAAAACAAACACACACACACACACACACACACACACACACACACACACACACACACACACACACACACACACTCACCAGAATAATAACAGATTCAATCTTTCCATCCGGATATCAAATCCTCAGGAAAGACAGAGGGAGGAGAGGGGGAGGAGGAGTTGCACTGCTCATTAAAAACCAGTGGGGTTTTGAGAAAAGGGAAGGAATGGATGGCATGGGCGAAAGGGACTACTTAGTAGGAACAATCCAGTCTGAGGGACATAAGGTGATAATTGCAGTAATGTACAACCCACCACAGAACTGCAGGAGGCCAAGAGAAGAATAGGATGAGAGCAACAGAGCAATGATCGACACACTAGCCGAGGTGGCCAGGAGAGCACACATGGGGGGAGCAAAGTTACTAGTTATGGGTGATTTCAATCACAAGGGGATTGACTGGGAAAACCTGGAGCCCCATGGGGGTCCCGAAACATGGAGAGCCAAGATGATGGATGTGGTACTGGAGAACCTCATGCATCAACATGTTAGAGACACTACCAGAGAGAGAGGAGAAGATGAACCAGCAAGGTTGGACCTTGTATTCACCATGAGTAGTTCGGACATCGAGGGTATCATGTATGAAAGGCCCCTGGGAGCTAGTGATCATGTGGTTCTGTGCTTCGACTACATAGTTGAGCTCCAAGTGGAGAGAGTAGCAGGAATAGGCTGGGAAAAACCAAACTACAAAAGGGGGAACTACTCAGGGATGAGGAACTTCCTTCAAGACATTCAGTGGGAGAGGGAACTGACAGGAAAACCAGTACAAGAAATGATGGACTATGTAGCAACAAAATGCAAGGAGGCAGAGGAGAGGTTTGTTCCCAAGGGAAACAGAAATAATGGGAAGAACAGAACGAGTCCTTGGTTCACCCAAAGGTGTAGGGAGGCAAAAACTAGGTGTACTAGAGAATGGAAAAGGTACAGAAGACAGAGAACTCAGGAAAACAAAGAAATCAGCCGAAGAGCCAGAAACGAATATGCACAGATAAGAAGGGAGGCTCAGAGACAATATGAAAATGACATAGCATCAAAAGTAAAGACTGACCCGAAGCTGTTGTACAGCCACATCAGGAGGAAAACAACAGTCAAGGACCAGGTAATCAGACTGAGGAAGGGTGATGGGGAATTCACAAGAAACGACCGAGAGGTATGTCAGGAGCTCAACACAAAATTTAAAGAGGTATTTACAGTGGAAACCAGTAGGACTCCAAGAAATCAGAACAGGGGGGCACACCAGCAAGTGCTGGATGAGGTACATATAACCGAGGAGGAGGTGAAGAAGCTGCTATGCGAACTTGACACCTCAAAGGCGGTGGGACCAGACAACATCTCTCCATGGGTCCTTAAAGAGGGAGCAGAGATATTGTGTGAGCCATTAACAAAGATCTTCAACACATCATTTGAAACTGGGCAACTCCCTGAGGTATGGAAAATGGCAAATGTAGTCCCAATTTTTAAAAAGGGAGACAGACATGAGGCACTAAACTACAGACCTGTATCACTAACGTGTATAGTATGCAAGGTCATGGAGAAGATCATCAGGAGGAGAGTGGTGGGGCACCTGGAAAGAAACAAGTGTATAATTGACAACCAGCACGGTTTCAGGGAAGGAAAATCCTGTGTCACAAACCTACTAGAGTTTTATGACAAGGTGACAGAAGTAAGACAAGAGAGAGAGGGGTGGATCGACTGCGTATTTTTGGACTGCAAGAAGGCCTTCGACACAGTTCCTCACAAGAGGTTACTGCAAAAGCTAGAGGACCAGGCATACATAACAGGAAAGGCACTGCAATGGATCAGAGAATATCTGACAGGGAGGCAACAACGAGTCATGGTACGCGACGAGGTGTCAGAGTGGGCGCCTGTGACAAGCGGGGTTCCACAGGGGTCAGTCCTAGGACCTGTGCTGTTCTTGGTATACGTGAACGACATAACGGAAGGGATAGACTCAGAAGTGTCCTTGTTTGCAGATGATGTGAAGTTAATGAGAAGAATCGAATCGGACGAGGATCAGGCAGGACTACAAAGAGACCTGGACAGGCTACAAGCCTGGTCCAGCAACTGGCTCCTTGAATTTAACCCTGCCAAATGCAAAGTCATGAAGATTGGGGAAGGGCAAAGAAGACCGCAGACACAATATAGTTTAGATGGCCAAAGACTGCAAACCTCACTCAAGGAAAAAGATCTGGGGGTGAGTATAACACCGAGCATATCTCCTGAGGCGCACATCAATCAGATAACTGCTGCAGCATACGGGCGCCTGGCAAACCTACGGATAGCGTTCCAATACCTCAGTAAGGATTCGTTTAAGACTCTGTATACCATCTACGTCAGGCCCATACTGGAGTATGCAGCACCAGTTTGGAATCCACACCTAGTCAAGCACGTCAAGAAATTAGAGAAAGTGCAAAGGTTTGCAACAAGACTAGTCCCAGAGCTACGGGGATTGTCCTATGAAGAAAGGTTGAGGGAAATCGGCCTGACGACACTGGAGGCCAGGAGGGTCAGGGGAGACATGATAACGACATATAAAATACTGCGCGGAATAGACGAGGTGGACAAAGACGGGATGTTCCAGAGATGGGACACAGACACAAGAGGTCACAATTGGAAGTTGAAGACTCAGATGAATCAAAGGGATGTTAGGAAGTATTTCTTCAGTCATAGAGTAGTCAGGCCATGGAATAGCCTAGAGAGTGATGTGGTGGAGGCAGGAACCATACATAGTTTTAAGGCGAGGTATGATAGAGCTCATGGGGCAGGGAGAGAGAGGACCTAGTAGCAATCAGCGAAGAGGCGGGGCCAGGAGCTGTGACTCGACCCCTGCAACCACAAATAGGTGAGTACAAATAGGTGAGTACACGCGCACACACCGCACACACACCGCACACACACTGCACACACACTGCACACACACTGCACACACACTGCACACACACTGCACACACACTGCACACACACTGCACACACACTGCACACACACTGCACACACACTGCACACACACTGCACACACACCGCACACACACCGCACACACACCGCACACACACCGCACACACACACCGCACACACACCGCACACACACCGCACACACACACACCGCACACACACACCGCACACACACACACCGCACACACACACACCGCACACACACACACCGCACACACACACACCGCACACACACACACCGCACACACACACACCGCACACACACACACCGCACACACACACACCGCACACACACACACCGCACACACACACACCGCACACACACACACCGCACACACACACCGCACACACACACACCGCACACACACACACCGCACACACACACACCGCACACACACACACCGCACACACAAACCGCACACACACCACACACACACACACACACACCACACACACACACACACGCACACACACACACCGCACACACACACACCGCACACACACACACCACACACCCACACACCACACACACACACACCCCACACACACACACCACACACATACCACACACACACCACACACACACACACACACACACACACACACACACACACACACACACACACACACATCCACACGCACGCACACACACACGCGCACACACACCGCGCACACACACCGCGCACACACACACACACACACACACACACACCACACACACCACACACACACCACACACACACACCACACACACACACACACACACACACACACACACACACACCACACACACACACACCACACACACACACACCACACACACACACGTGGCACACACACACACACAACACACAAACACACCACACACACACACACCACACACACACACCACACACACACACCACACACACACCACACACACACCACACACACACCACACACACACCACACACACACCACACACACACCACACACACACACACACACACACACACACACACACACACACACACACACACACACACACACACACACACACACACACACGCACGCACACACACCGCGCACACACACCGCGCACACACACACCACACACACACACCACACACACACACCACACACACACACCACACACACACACACCACACACACACACCACACACACACACACCACACACACACACCACACACACACACACCACACACACACACCACACACACACACCACACACACACCACACACACACCACACACACACCACACACACACCACACACACACCACACACACACACACACACACACACACACACACACACACACACACACACACACACACACACACACATACACACACACCATGCACACACACCACACGCACGCACACACCGCGCACACACACCGCGCACACACACCGCGCACACACACCGCACGCACACACACCGCGCGCACACACACTACACGCACACACCATGCGCACACGCCACGCACACACGCCACGCACACACGCCACGCACACACGCCACGCACACACACCACGCACACACACCACGCACACACACCACGCGCACACACCACGCACACACACCACACACACACACACACACACACCGCACACACACACACACCGCGCGCACACACACACACACACACACCGCAGCAATTGGCTCCTGGAGTTCAATCCCACCAAGTGCAAAGTCATGAAGATTGCGGAAGGGCAAAGAAGACCGCAGACGGAGTACAGTCTAGGGGGCCAGAGGCTACAAACCTCACTCAAGGAAAAAGATCTTGGGGTGAGTATAACACCAGGCACATCTCCTGAAGCGCACATCAACCAAATAACTGCTGCAGCATATGGGCGCCTAGCAAACCTCAGAACAGCATTCCGACATCTTAATAAGGAATCATTCAGGACCCTGTACACCGTGTACGTTAGGCCCATATTGGAGTATGCGGCACCAGTTTGGAACCCACACCTAGCCAAGCACGTAAAGAAACTAGAGAAAGTGCAAAGGTTTGCAACAAGACTAGTCCCAGAGCTAAGAGGTATGTCCTACGAGGAGAGGTTAAGGGAAATAAACCTGACGACACTGGAGGACAGGAGAGATAGGGGGGACATGATAACGACATACAAAATACTGAGAGGAATTGACAAGGTGGACAAAGACAGGATGTTCCAGAGATTGGACACAGTAACAAGGGGACACATTTGGAAGCTGAAGACACAGATGAATCACAGGGATGTTAGGAAGTATTTCTTCAGCCACAAAGTAGTCAGTAAGTGGAATAGTTTGGGAAGTGATGTAGTGGAGGCAGGATCCATACATAGCTTTAAGCAGAGGTATGATAAAGCTCACGGCTCAGGGAGAGTGACCTAGTAGCGATCAGTGAAGAGGCGGGGCCAGGAGCTCGGACTCGACCCCCGCAACCTCAACTAGGTGAGTACAACTAGGTGAGTACAACTAGGTGAGTACACACACACACACACACACACACACACACACACACACACACACACACACACACACACACACACACCGCACACACCGCACACACACCGCACACACACACACACACACACACACACACCGCACACACACTGCACACACCGCACCCACACCGCACACACACCGCACACACACCGCACACACACACACACACACCACACACACACCACACACACACCACACACACACCGCACACACACCGCACACACACCGCACACACACACACACACACACACACACACACACACACACACACACACACACACACACACACACACACACACACACACACACGGCGCACACACACACCGCACACACACACGGCGCACACACACGGCGCACACACACACGGCGCGCGCACACACACCGCGCACACACACCGCGCGCACACACCACGCACACACACACCACGCACACACACCACGCACACACACCACGCACACACACCACGCACACACACCACGCACACACACCACGCACACACACCACGCACACACACCATGCGCACACACCACGCGCACACACCACACACACACAACCACACACACACCACACACACACCACACACACACCACACACACACCACACACACACCACACACACACCACACACACACACCACACACACACACCACACACACACACCACACACACACACCACACACACACACCACACACACACACCACACACACACACCACACACACACACACCACACCACACACACACACCACACACACACATACCACACACACACACACCACACACACACACACCACACACACACACACAACACACGCCACACACAACACACACACAACACACACACAACACACACACAACACACAACACACACACAACACACAACACACACAACACACGCCACACACACAACACACACACAACACACACACAACACACACACAACACACACACAACACACACACAACAAACACACAACACACACAACACACACACACACCACACACACACACACACACACCACACACACCACACACACACACACACCACACACACACACACCACACACACACACACACACACACACACACACACACACACACACACACACACCACACACCACACACCACACACACACACACACACACACACACACACACCACACCACACACCACACCACACACACACACACACACCACACACACACACCACACACACACACCACACACACACACCACACACACACCACACACACACACCACACACACACACCACACACACACACCACACACACACACCACACATACACACCACACACACACACCACACATACACACCACACACACACACCACACATACACACCACACACACACACCACACATACACACCACACACACACACCACACACACACACACACACACACACACGACACACACACACACACGACACACACACACACCACACACACACACACCACACACACACCACACACACACCACACACACACCACACACACACCACACACACACCACACACACACCACACACACACCACACACACACCACACACACCACACACACACCACACACACACACCACACACACACCACACACACACCACACACACACCACACACACACACAACCACACACACACACCACACACCACACACACACACCACACACACACACACACACACACACACACACACACACACACACACACACACACACACACACACACACACACACACACACACACACACACAGATATCCAAGAACTATCTACAAGCAGTATTAAAACAGGGAAGTGTTTTTGGGTTTGCCCAAATGAGATAAATCTGTGGATTAAAATCACAAGGGTATTAAAAGAGGATAACATCAGAGCTGTTTTCATAGAAAACCTGGAAGCTTTCTACAACAGATGGGAACATAAAAAGTCTGGGCTGAATGGTACTGCCCTTGATACTGGCCATGTAGTCAGAAACTGTAAGGCTGGAGGTGATGTCCTGGTAGTCAGTAAATGTGGGGCTGATAGTGCTGTCCTGGGAGACAGTAATGGTGAAGCTGGAGGTGCTGTCCTGGGAGACAGTAATGGTGAAGCTGGAGGTGCTGTCCTGGGAGACAGTAATGGTAAGCTGGAGATTTTGTCCAGGTAGTCGGGAATTATACGCAGGAAGGAATACATATAAATGACCTCATAGGGGACAGGAGCCGTAGTAGGGAAACAAGTGTAGTCAAAGATAAGATAAAACCAATATTGCAAACTAGAAATACCACAGGAAATAGCAAACAAGAGGACTCCACTAACAATAGTGAGGATATATTACCAAAAACAACTGGTGGGAGCTCCATTGTTGGTATACCAAGATTCCATTGTTGGTGCTAGGGAGGATAGGAATAAGACAGGGAAACATGCACCAACAGGGAATACAGTCACAGAAACCCAAGGCAAACGGAAACCAAGCCTGTGCACATACTATGCACTTGGTATCTGCAGGCATGGGAAATCTGGAAAAACAGACGGGACGTGCAACTATGACCACCCTAGAAAATGCCATGCCCATATGACAACAGGAAAATGCAAACTCCCTTCCTGTAAGCTTTTTCACCCTGAACTGTGTACCTCTTCAGTACAGGAAAGACTGTGCTATAACTTAAATTGCCAGGCACACCATCTAAAGGAGACAAAAAGATACAAAACATCCAGGCCATGGGAAAACCTGGGTAGCCACAGCCACTCAAGAGGGAGAGGTTTTTTAGTGCCAGGAAGGAAAAAAAACTGGCAGGAAATGGCAGAAATCGTACACCAAATCCAGTCATTCCTGGAGTGGAACCACAGTCGATGGCCTCCACTCCAAATCAACAGATACAGATACTAATGCGGGAAAAAAAATCCCCCCCCAGTACCAACAATACCACCAGTCCGATGACATTCTTCTTTGCAAATATACAGGGTCTAAAGCCAGCAACAACAAAATACCTTTCATCCGTGGACTTCTTGCAGAGGCAAAGGCAATGTTCGCGCCTTTCACTGAGACCCACATAAAGGATCACTTGGACAACGAAATATGGATCCCAGGTTACAACCTATACAGATGTGACAGAGTGAATAGGCAAAAGGGGGGGGGGGTTGGCCTGTACATTGCAGAGTCACTTGTTTGCACAGAACTGCTTAATGCCTCAAATGATGTAGTGGAAGTTTTAGCAGTAAAGGTCGAGAACCAAAACCTAGTCATTGTGGTAGTCTACAAGCCTCCGGATGCAACATCCCAACAATTCCAGGAACAGCTGTTAAAAATTGACCACTGTCTGGAAAATCTTCAAGCTCCTGCACCCAACATCTTGCTCCTGGGGGATTTCAACTTAAGGCACCTAAAATGGAGGAATATAGCAAATAATATTGTTGCAGTAATAACACCAGGAGGCAACTCTGGTGAAAACTCACACTCACACGAGCTTTTAAATCTCTGCACAAAATTCAATTTAAACCAGCAATTATTAGAGCCTACTAGACTGGAGAATACACTAGACCTCATCTTCACTAACAATGATGATCTGATAAGAAATGTCACCATATCAAAAACAATATGCTCAGATCACAACATAATTGAGGTTCAGACATGTATGCATGGAGCCCCAGACCGACATAATGAGACTAGTCACGAGGGAGCATTCACCAAATTCAACTTCAATAACAAAAACATAAAGTGGGACCAAGTAAACAAAGTCCTAACCGATATAAGCTGGGAAGATATACTAAGCAACACAGACCCCAACTCCTAGAACAGATTAACTTGGTGGCACTCGATGTATGCACAAGGCTTATTCCTCTAAGAAAAAGGAGGAGTAGATGTAAAATAGAAAGAGACAGGCGCTCCCTTTACAGGCGACGGAAAAGAATAACAGAGCGGCTAAAAGAGGTCAATATATCTGAAATGCGTAGGGAGACACTGGTCAGAGAAATAGCAAGCATCGAACTTAAGCTAAAGGAATCTTATAGGAGTCAGGAATCGCGGGAAGAACTAAAAGCCATAAATGAAATCGAAAGAAACCCAAAGTATTTCTTCTCCTATGCCAAATCAAAGTCGAGAACAACGTCCAGTATTGGGCCCCTACTTAAACAAGATGGGTCCTACACAGATGACAGCAAGGAAATGAGTGAGCTACTCAAGTCCCAATATGACTCAGTTTTTAGCAAGCCGCTAACCAGACTGAGAGTCGAAGATCAAAATGAATTTTTTATGAGAGAGCCACAAAATTTGATTAACACAAGCCTATCCGATGTTATCCT